>NC_051161.1:165000543-165104089 GCF_013339745.2 Dermacentor silvarum
TTGCTAGTGCAGAGCACACTTTCGCAATTTCTGCAAGGGCAGTGGTGACTGAGTATGTGGCTTTCATTGTAAAAAATGAAATCAGCCAACAGGGACGCCCAAATTTCTTCGTTGTAGAAGTTGACAATTTATATGAAAGACACGCTTTTGGCAAGGACAACCTCTGTTATGCAAGCCATTTCGCTGTAGAGGAGTTCGGCTGTACACACAATACTTCAACAATGCAAAAGGATGACTGAGGAAGCTTTACCTGTGACTATCCGGATAACTTCAAATTGATGAATGCCCTCTTCCCCTTCCTGCTATGAAGGCTGTAAAGCACTTGGACGGGGTGCGCCATTACAGCCTTCATGGCATACGATGCCACCTCGCGCAGTGACTTCCCTCCTATTTGCAGGAGGTGCTTGCGCTGCAAAAGACAAAAATTGCCAGAGATGTGGAAATGAGCATTGTATGCGGCAATGTTTTCAAGTTGAAAAATCTACCCAATACTACCAGAATATAATTTATTGCCAAGTGAAGTGAATTTTTAGCTGAGTGCAAAGCAAAACATTTTTGCTGGAAGAGGTTTGTGACGCAATGCCCTTTAATTGTAAATGTGCTCTACAACACCTTAGCGTTACTGGAATAAACACAAACACGAAGTGCATCAGGTCTTGTCTGTTCTGTGCATTTCATGTTTGTGTTTCATAACCCTTAGCACAGTAACTATGTTTCATAGTAACTACCTCTCCAAGCTTTCACTATCACTTGTAAGCGCACCAACTCTACTCCCATGCAAATTCCCAATGCATAATTAGGGGATGTGACATTAGAGTGCAGGAAAGCCAGATCTACATACGTGTGGCACAAAACAGCTTAAAGGCATACCGACATGATATTTTCAGACCTTCACATTTTGCGTTAAAGCGACTGACAACCAGTTTTTAAAGACGTAGTTTTGTGGTAACCAAAAGTTAACCCTCAGCAATGTTTGCACCTGCAGCTTCGCAAATTGTGAAAGCAGCCTATCATTCTGCTTCACAGGAGTGAGTGCAACTGCAGTTAACTGCCTACATTTTGGCCTTTTCAACCACTTTTGAAGATATAAAGCTGGTACAATAAGTTTGCATTGTCGTACAGACCTTCTTACATTTGTACAGCGTTTTTCCCCCAAATACACACCTACATCATGGCTGCCTGGCCCCCGTTATCATTATTCTGTCGATAGACTTACCAAGCCAACTCATCAAAAACAAAGGCAGTGCCACTTTCACTACAAACGAAGGCTTATCAGCATATTGTAAGGTAAAAAAATAACAGAAAAATGTGGACTGCATTTCAATACTAATAAGAATACCATGAAACCCATACAATAATAGAAAGCCATGTGATAGGCCTCTTATTCATGGTAAATAAGGAACAGTGTCCTGAAAGCGTAGGGAGACGTAGACACACCCCAAGTGCGGACTTTCAACTGGTAAGTTTATTGAATGAACGAGTTCATGAACAGTTGAACTGCACATACACCTGGAAGGCAGTGAACAATTTATGACATGCACTCGTGGTTAGATCAGGTGATAATAAACAATAATGAATTAACAAAATAAAAACTATCGCGCTGCTCCACTGTCAACGATTTGCGTGGTCTAAAAAGGAAATTTCTTCTAAGAAGACTATTGCAGGCTGACTAATGCAACCTGGTCCTGCTTTCTGTATTCTATAGGCCTCGCAAATTTCATGCGTCAATTGGTCTGTGAGGCGAAAAAGAATCTCGGTCCGACAGAATTCTGCAGTGCACTCTCAGTCATGGCAATGCATTGCGAAATGCAAGGCGCAAACAGTGCATTTTGGTGCTCCCTGAGGCCCACGTTTACACACTGCCCCGATTGTCCCACGTACACTCGGCCACAGGTGAGGGGGATCCTGTACACGATTGCAGTGGCGCAAGGCAAACACATGTTAGTGTGCCTTACAGGGCAGACGCTACCTACTTTCTTTCTGGCTGAAAAGAAAACAAATCTATGCCATGCCACGATCCCCCCCCCCTTCAACCTGTGCGAACGCTAGTGGATGTATGGCTAACGGCTTGCTTCTTGGTGCCGCATCTTTACTCTCCAAACTTTACTCTTCGCACAAGCTTTCCTTAAGACGCCAATAGCATGCTGTCTTGTGGAAAGTTCGTGCAAGAATTGAAGCATGCTATGGACACTAGCGTTCGCACAGGTTGAAACAAAAAAAAGAGGGGGGGGGAGGGGGATCGTGGCATGGCATAGATTTTTTTTTTCAGCCAGAAAGTGGGTAGCATCTGCACAGCAGTTACAAAATGTGTGGAGAAAGGTGCAAATGCAAAAAAGTCTGCCCTGTAAGGCACACTAATATGCGTGTGCCTTGCGCCACTGCAATGGTGTACAGCAGCCCCCTCACCTGTGGCCGAGTGTACGTGGGACAATCAGGGCGGTGTGTAAACGTGCGCCTCAGGGAGCACCAAAATGCACTGTTTGCGCCTCGCTTTTGGCAATTCGGGTGCACTGCAGAATTCTCTCAGACCGAGAAGCTTTTTCGCCACACAGACCAATTGACTCATGAAATTTGCGAGACCTATAGAATACAGAAAGCAGGACCAGGTTGCATTAGTCAGCCTACAATAGTCTTCCAAGAAAGAGAAATTTCCGTTTTAGACCCCGCAAATCGTTGAGAGCCGAGCAGTGTGATGTTTTTTTTTTATTCATTCTTGTTTAGTATCACCTCATCTAACCACGAGTGCATGTCATGAATTGTTCACTGCCTTGCAAGTGCATGCACAGCTCAAGTGTTCATAAACTCGTTCATTCAATAAGTTTTCCAGTTGAAAGTCAGCACTTGGGGTGTGTCAAGTCTCCCTTCGTCTACGTTTTCAGTGCGCTGTTCCTTATTTACCATGAATCAATACCAAGTTGTTCCAGTTTGCCCTCCTCTTCAGGCCACTTATGCATCTTCATGTTTTTGCCATGTGGCGCGCCAAGGGTCATTTTTCGCAACTTTTGGGGAAGAATTAAAAATATAAATTCCCATTTAATGAGAAAAACATGGCTTATTTTAACCAGTAGGATAGGTCATTTTTGCACAAGCGGTTTTCTCAATTCATGTTCCGAGCAGTTGTCTGTCCCTTTACGTGAAGCTTCCGGACTCTAAAACCCCAGAAATATACTAGCAAACCCCAGAGTGCACTAAATACCTCATTTATACTAGTTTTCTACAGCCAGGTTTCGTTTAGCTTTCTCCCTCTCATAACATCATGGCACAGAAGGCAACCACGTAAGACATCGGAAGGTTTGACACTTGCTTCGACTTGCTTGTCGAAAGGATGTTTTGGCTTCTACACAGAAGCCTTGTTCACTGACTATTATTGATTTCATTTAGCTACAACAGGCATATGGCCAACGACTATGTCAAGTGAACAAGTCTTCATGGGGAAGGCAGAACATATAACCCCTTCAACAACACTATTTTGGTCTGCATTACATTCATTGTGGGTTTAAACTGGGTGGGAAAAAGCCTGTCAAAAAACAAAACGGATGGCAACCAAGGTGAAAAAACATTAAACAATGCTATTTCCCCTTCACGGGGGCCATGTTCTCTCTATGGCCAGCATCTGTTTTTGCCATGAATGTTCAATGCAATGGTTCGAGCTGTTCGCAATTTGACCAACTTTCCCAACCCTTGTCATTACGGCATGGAAAATGGGGCACCCCCATTACAATACCGTATTTACTCGCATAATGAACGCACTTTTTTCCTTTGAAAATATGCGCAAGTTGGGGGGGGGGTGCGTTTATTATGCAGGGTAAAATTTTGAATGATTTGTTTTGAATGATTTTTTTGAAAGAAAGCCGCAATTTCGTCCGCAAGGCGAACCATCGATTGCGATAGCAAATGCGCAGAGAGCTATACAAAGTAAGGATAGTAGTTCTATCGCCCGTATAAACTTCCAAAGTAATTTAACCAGCATGGTGTCAGCGCGCACAGGCAAACATGAACCAATCACACTCGATGACCGCGGACACTCACAGTCGAAATGCTGGTGTGAGGAAGCGCTGCAGCAACAGCGAGCGAAGTGACCTTCATGCCATGTATCACTTCAACGCAAACTGAGCGGCGATAACGGAGTACGCTCAAAAGTATAAGCTGCCGTCGCACCTAGACTCAGCCTCCGACGCAGATCGTTTTCAAGATAGGGCACGCCCGGCCGTGCAATGTGCAGTTGCTGTGCCGCCTCCCTCCCCTCCCAACGGCGCCATGCACACGACGAAATACGGCGCGTTTCCTACCCGCTTTCTTCCCTCCAACGCGGGATAAAGCCGCGATCATTGGCGCCGACTTCAAAAATGCACCTGGAGTGTCCATATGATGCTACCGCTATAAAAGTAGGAGACACACGTACAATTCAGCGTCTGATACAATCGTACCCACTGAATGCCATATCGGACGCCGCATCGTACTGTGTCTCTCCTACTTCACGGCAGCAAGTTCAGGTGTGTTTATTTCGCGGGAGAAAAAAAATTTTGAAATTTTGACGACGAAAGTTGGGGGTGCGTTCATTATGCGAGCGTGTCCATTACATAAGTAAATAGGGTATTTCACTTATTCAATATGAAGGGCATAAATTCTCTTACATAATGTAGAATAGTGGTAGATAAAACAAAGCACAGAAAAATCAGAGTAGTGGAATAAAAAGTAACAGGGCCACAGGGTATGTGGGTTTACATTCTTAAAGTAATTGCTAGTGCTCTAGAAAATGCTTTGAACCATTGCATGAAACTGGATAGTTTAGGAGTTTGTTTCATGGGCTTGTAGCACAAGAAAAAAAATGTTAGTGCAATCAGGCAATTCGACAACAGGTACACTAGACTTGCTGCAAATGTGGTTTTCATTACATATCCGACTGCAATGCAATTTTCAAACTCTATTATTTAGAAAACAAAACTGTAGATTAAAATGAGGTAAATACAGTATATACAGAACATCATTGCACCCCTTTTCCTGTACTGTGTCCCACTTGTTTGCACTGCTATTTATCATTCACGATGTGCCAACTCGTCTAACAAAAAGAATTTATTCACAAGTGCTCTACATTGTGTCCTTCTATAGAAAGCTGCCACAGTTTGCATTTTATATCAGCAATAGATTTTTATTAACTTAACGATTTACTCCTGCTTCATGAATGTATCTCTACGGAGAGCTGTTGGAAATCACCGATTCAGCAAGCCACTATGGCAGCTCAGTGCCTATGGCGTTGCGGTGCTGAGCTCGAGGTGAAAGATTTGATTCTGGCAGTCAGGGTCACATTTCGATGAGGTCTCATTGCAAGAACACTAGTGTACGCTTAGATGCATGTTAAAGAAACTAAGGTCCAGTCCAAATATGTCATTAGAAACTATACAGCAGGGAACAAATTATTTCCATGAACTCTTTAGTGTGTGCGATGCAAAGTTCCTTCACATAGAACCCACACCATGTTTCATGAAACAGCACAGAACTTCCACATGTTACATAGCCTCATAATTACAAATAAAAGGGCAGTACAAACCAAGGTGGCAGCCACAGCCTCATCCCGCACGGCTGCCTCTAATTCTTTAATATTGTCGGCAGGTAGCCGAGGAAGAACTGGAGGCACCGTCGACAAGGCAGGCTGAGACACTGCACGGGTCTTGTTAAGAGGCTCAGTTTCATCCAGCCTCTCAGACACGACCCGTACTTCATGCCTCAGCTGCACCCGCAGCAGCATCGCTGAAACACAAAAATATTTACTTCACAGCAGAAGCGGTAGATTTATGGCATATTTGGTTGTTTCAGAGCACTCTGGTAAATGCAAAGTATCAGGATTTGTACAGGTCTCGGTGACAAAAATTCATAGGTATTTAAAGACTTTCAAGGGTACCTCCAGCAATAGAAGGAGAGGTGGAACCATTCTATTGTGTCCTAATGGGGAGTACCATATTTTCTGGTCTATAAGTCGCATCTTTTATAAGACTCAACCCCTCAAACCGGCAGCTTTTCCAGAAAAAAACTTTTGCATGCACTTCGACTTGCCACTTTAGCCTGAAGCTGTCACCTCTAGCTTCCTGGTCAGCCCAGTTGGCAGAGCGACTGCTCTGTAAATGTAACCCTGCTCCAAGTTTGCCTTCCCCTTTCACATAAGCATGAGCATAAAAAAACAAAAAACACTAGCAATTACCCGACAGCTCCGTGGTGTCCACAGCCAACTCGCATTCCGCCTTCTTGGCCCTCCTCTTTGCCTTGTCATAAGTGCCTTTGAACAAAGTAAAAATATTCAAAACAGATTATAATAGACACTAGAACGACAAGCAACCTGTTAAGCTGTGCAGGCTACATTCAACGGACAAATGTCACGAATAAGATATTTGTGACCTCTGTGAATGCCCAAAGCAAACTGCGCAGACATTGTGAACAAGCTGGCACAGCTTTGATGACGTCAAAGTATCAGTGGTACAAGTTAACATAACTCAGGAACTGTAGAATGCCACTAAAGAATTAGTTTGTCATTGTTTTTATAGTCTTTGCAAGTTTTCAGTTGCACCCACCGCCACCAACAGTCAATGTTATGACATATGGGAGACAGTCAAGCACCTGCAAATCTCAATAATCAATGAATCATTTATTATTACAAACCCCTTTCAATGCAAAAACGCAGATTGCATTTGGTATAACTTGGGATGGCAACATTCAAGCTGGCCAAAAGGTGCAAGCCTCTTGATGCACAGTTTTTAAAGTTAGATGTTTAACAAACTATGCAACCTTCTAAGGCAGGTTTACACCTGCAAGATATCAGCCATAAAATGGCAAGAGTGCTGTTAATATTCAAGCTATTGCTAATTTTACAGATGTAGGCATTGCAAGCTAGGCGGGGAAAAATTATGCATAATAATAAACAGCGAAGGCTTGATTACTTTCCTGTATGTGCAACAATGGTGCTTGTCAACAATAATTGCAACATTTTCAACAGCTATACCAGAGTGCATCATACACAAACTTTAAAGAAAAGGGGGGGGGGGAGGCAAACGAACTGTGTTGGTCCTGACCACCGTGGTCTTAAGGGACACTAAAGAGAAAAGTACTTCTGCATCAGTAAATTACTGTTAAGTCTACACAAACAAAACAAAGTGCATGTTCTTTGGAGTTTGGTTGAAAAAGTGCTAGTATTCATGATGCACGTCATCCAAGTAGCAAAGCAATGCGCCAACTTTTTATTTGTTCTAATTGTCAAGATGTTAATTTGGGAGATGAGCATCATAAGTGACACCAAAACAAACCGTTTCCAGTGAGGAAAACATTGTGTGCTTATTTTTTCCGGTAATGAACCCCCCCACCCCATGAAATTTGAAAAAGATCATGTGCATGGAGTTGCAGGGTCCTGAAACTGTCTTAGTGGGTAAGCAAGCTGGCCCTGTCATTGACAATAACATAAATATTCTTTACACAATGCACCAACAGCTCCCCAACAGCTCCTCGGAACTGGTTTTGGCACGTAAAACCCCTGAAAGGACAGTTAACTTTCCCCGCTGAGACTGTTGGATGGCACAGCAACCTTTTGCACACGAGTGCATTGACGCATGGCAGTTTTCATACTTGCAGGTTTCTCTCCACGAGAAAAAAAAAACATGATGTGGACCTTGCTAGAAGCATGTCACTCTAATATATCATACAACTTCCTGATCAGCACCCTAACAGATAGATGACTAAATTAAAAGCGTTAGCTATAACTAATTAGGTGCCAAGGGCTAATAAATTACTGGCCATTTCTCAACTGGACTCTGAATAACATGCACTTGGTTTTATTTGTGTAAAATTATCTGTGTATTTTTAAAGCTTGTTACATAACAGCTGGGACACTATACCATCAGGGTTTTTTTGTTACAGAGGGTAGTGGTCACAGGTACAAGGATTAGGTACAACACAATGTCATTCCTACTTATCGAATGTTAGCTGTTGCAATAATACGAGAAAAAAGAACCGTATTAATGCGACACAATATTAGGTCAAAACAAAAGGAAAGCGTGGTACAGTAATTGGTACATATAGCATATGAGCACTTGATACAGCCATGAGACAGTGAAAGGGCTGCAACAATGCATTGCAGTTACTGCCCTCATAAACTCATAATCTTGAACTTAAACTGTTTGAATGAGATGACAATACTACTCTTTTGATTTACTTGGTATATACGAGTTCAAGGTACAAGTTCAACAGTCAGTTAAGACAGCTGAGCATAAGGTTAGCCGTGATATGTACGTCAAACTTCTACAGGGTGCTGAATAATTTCGCTGTACCTGTTCGAAAAAAGGTTTTGCACTCATCACTGCACTGTTCTTGCTCAAATTTTGCAGAACGATTACATTTTGGGGTCGCCTTCGTTGAGTATGACACTTACCACAGTTAATTGGCTGGTGCTTTTAGAAAAAAAAAGTGAGAATCTGCCTTCACTTGTGGGGATGTGACCTGCTGCAACGAGAGCACTAGCATAAACTTGTGTCGCTGCCTGCTGTAGAAAGCAGCTGGTCAGGGAGGTTTGCCACATGTTCCAGGAGCAGGCAACATGCGGCAAACCTCCCTGACCAGCTACTTAATGAAACTTAACACCCATGAATTTTGTATATGTAATGAAATTTCAGTCTCACGAAGAACAAAAATAGTCTGTGTGGAAACGCGACTGTTACGAATAAGCAATTGGTGCAAAAGTTAGGTGCAGAACTATTACTACTGACGTAAACCACCTCATGACTTGCCGAGAAGCGTGTTGACTGCTGCACATTATCTCAATTTCTGCCTAAGGAAGCTGGCATGACATCAGAATCGCCGCGCGTATAAGGAGCCATTCTGCGCCTAGTCTCCGCGTCTAGTACGGGGCACGCTGCAATTGAGAAGTTTTTTTCTATGCACCGAATCTGTTTTAGAGGTTTTGCTAAAGATCCACGTGTGCCACAAGCGCTCCGCTATTTACATGCGCCGTTTGATTCATGTGGTCGATCCACTGCATAAGGCTGGAGCTTTCTGTGCAAGCATGCGAAATCGGCGGTTTCATTAGAGCATGTATCCTTTTGCACGAGGTACAATTAAGCTCGTCTCCCATGGAGAGCAAAGCTAGCGGAAGGCGGTGAAAGTTTAGGCTAAGTTGTGAACAACACGTGGCTGAAGCGAAGTGTTACATGATCTCATATTGTGGCACTAACACGCACCACTCGTACTGGACGAACAGGGAGCCATTAGACCACGCCGAGCACTAAAGAAGTCTCTTAGATTATTTTTCAGGTGCTTTAATGTTCGCATAGAATCCACATGGCTTTGTTTGGCACCACCGCAGCAGTGACGTCGGAATTTCTCGCGAAAACGGCTAATTTATTTCCTGGCCGGCACGGTTGCATGTAGACTCCGCTGCCCTAAACGATGCAGGAGATGAAGTGCTTGTGGCCGGGTAACACGCGCATAGATCCCCGACAGACCTCATTCAAGACCTATAGTGTAGCTATATCGCGCAAGTCGTGCATGAAATCTACGCCCAGCTTCTTTCTGTGCATCAAAAAAAGCGGTCTAGTCAATGCCATTCCGGAGTATATAACATGCGCGCATGATTGAACTCATCTCGAGCGCACGTAGTACGCGACCGATCGGCCTAGCCACACGTGCGCTCGCTGCATATTTGGCACGCGCCATTAACTACGCAAATACTCGCACACGACGTTGACCCGTAGATGAGAATGCACATAAGGTACAATCACGACAAGAAAACTCTCGTATTAAAAAATGCATACTCACGCACACGTTGACTTCAGTCTCCTCGGTTACCACGTTGCGCACAAGGCAAGGCTGTCGTCGATGGCGATGGCGCAAATTCCAGGACGAAAGAAGAGAGAGGAAATCGAGGAACCGACGCTCTCTTTTTTCTTTTTTTTTTGAGTCATCTCTCGAATCGCCAGTGCAAAAGTACATTATTATTTAATTAATTACGGCGGATGATACGCAATAAAAACAAGCATACCGGGAAGCGCGTTCAAGTCGCGTGGGTCGCACCAGAATCATTGAATGACAAAAACGAAAAGAAAAATGTATACTAATGTTTGTATTAATTCGATCCGCAATCCGGCTTTCCGTGGCTGTAGAGTGTACTAGTGGCTGCTTCGCTACGGTTTGCAGGTGGTGTAGGTGAATCGAACGTAGCTTTGACACGTTCTATTCACCTGTATTAACAGCTCATTCGTTTCAGCGGTGCAGCAATGGCGCCTTTGAACACCCTATGAGAAATCCGCCGTTCGTTTCAAAATATACAGGAAAGGTGCAGGGCTGGTTCGCGATTTTGCTGCGCCCTTTCTACTGTCGGTGCCGACTTTGTGCAGTCGTGCAGGTACAGTGTCCTAGAATGTACACATACCTTATATTCTAATAGACTGTGGTACAGGTGCGAAGCAGCAGCGCAGCAGACGACACAGCACACATGCACAAGCGCCGTTAAAACCCAGCTTACGGTTATCTGCCGTGTCTAGGCAAGCGCGGGTATATTAACGTCTCCGAAGCCGATTACACCAGCAGCTCAAGACCTATTTAACGCAAGCCGTGCACATTGGTCGGACAAAACACACACCTGCACCGGGTCAGCACTTCGGCATTTGTTTCGTGTGCCGCGCTTTTCGTGAATCGGTGCGCGAACTGGTTCGCGGTGGTGCAGGCGAATCGAACGGGCCTTTAAAAAATTCGTTCGCTTCATGGAAGAACGGAAAAAAAATGTCGCAGTTTCGCCCGAAAGGCGAAGCATCAATGGCGATAGCGAATTAGCAGAGAGCTATTCGGAGTAGGGATAGTAGCTTTATCGGCTGCATAAAGTTGGACACATTCACTACTAACTGAATTAACAAGCGTGGTGTCAGCGCGCACAAGCACACATGAATAAATCACACTCGATGACCGCAGACAACCACTGTCAAAACGCTGGCAGCAAGCGCAGCTGCCGCAGCGAGCGAGCGAAGGTTCGTGCGGTTTATCGCTTCAAAGGAAAACTGAGCGGCCGAATGCACAGCATACGAAGGTCAGAGCCGTTTGGAGGTCGCTTGCAAGATACGGTGCGCGCGACAACACCGGCAGCCCGTACCGGCGCAAACATAATAAAGAACCAAGCGCAGATTACATGAACGCATTTGTTGGCAGAGGAGAAGCCGCCTCCCCCCCCCCTCCCTCCCTTCCGCGCTTCCTTCCCGCTTTGCTACTTTCGCGTGGAAGATTGCGTCGCCAGTTCCCCTTGCGCCCGGTTGCAAGATTTTATCGCCCTTGGACTTTATACGGAACCTCACGCCGACGACGGCAGAAATCTGCTTGAAGTGTCCATATAATTGCTATCGCAATAAAAACTTCCTTCATGGAGGAAGAAATTTTCTTCCTCCAGGAAAAAATTTTCTTCCTCCATGGTTCGATTCAATTCGGCTCATGCGTTGGCAGGTCGGCTGCTCCTTGCTGTTACTGACTGCCCCACTGCACTGCTGCTGTCCACGCTTTCGCCTCGCCGTCGTCTTGCGTTTTTCGGCACGGGCTACAGCATTGCGGTTTCGGCATCTGACTCATCCCTCTCGCTCATCATGCCGTCCAAGTGGAGGAAATGTCGAGTCGTAAGAAAGGAATACAACAAGATAATGACTGAGCTAGGACTCGCGCAGCTTGTTGGCCTTCCTTGTCCAACGACGAAGCTGCAAGCTTCACCTCTGCCGACAGTTCTCGTGTAGAGCGACTTTCGCCTCCGAAGCCGGGTTCCAGCAGACAATCGTGAAGTTCAATTTCCATGGATGACGGTGGTGAGCCTCCGTTCAAACGGTTGAACGAGCGTTCGAGAAGTGAAGCCTTTGTTGACGACGTCTGTAGACAAGAAGCTCCTTTTGTAGAATGCCAATCAGATAGTGCGGGTACGTCCTCATGTGAGCTCAGTGACTGATAGCAGCTCAAGTGACAAAGGAGGTCCCCAAGGTAGCGATTCAAGTGATGAGTCTGATGACTTTCTCGCTTCAGACAGCTTCACTGGGCCAGATGAGGGAATAGCCTTCACTTGTAGTCTAACGCTCTCTCATGTACTTTCCGAACAACTGTCTGCAAGTGAAGAGCTTGCTGTAATTGCTTCCAAACATAATATGATGCATGCATGCATTAACGATGTCCTCGATTTCTGCCGGCGAAGAGGCATCTCTGACCTTCCAAAAGATGCTAGGACAGTTTTGAAAACTGAGCGCAAAGCTCAGGTGGAGCAAAATGGTTCATTTGTGCACTTTGGCCTTGCAGAAGGAATTCGTCAAGTGTTGCAGCCGGGGCAAGTAGTTCCAAGTGAACTGAAGCTACAAGGCAACATTGACGGAGTCCCTCTTTACAAAAGTAGCCAGCTTGCCTTTTGGTCCATTTTGTGCCGCATAAAAATGTGGAGGCATCACCGCCATTTCTTGTCAGTGTGTACTGTGGTGCAGGGAAGACGCTATGTCTGCAGGATTACCTAGAGCCATATGTGCAAGAAGTCTCCGACCTAACCTCTGAGGGGTTAAGCATAGGAGGTGCTCATGTTCGGGTGAGCATTGGAGCCATGGTTTGCGATGCTCCTGCAAGGAGCTACGTCAAATGTATTGTTGGCCACACTGGCTATTATGCGTGCGAGCGATGCAACCAAAAAGGGCAGCACATTGAAAACAGGGTGACATTTCCCAAAGTTCATGCAGCAGCACGATTGCATCATTTCGGTCTCAAGAGAACAAGCGCCACCCATTCTGGTGTTTTCCAGTGATAAGTGCCCTGTTTGTGCTAGCTTAATATATTCTCAAAACTGACTCAAATATATTCTCAATTCATTTCTGTAATTGGCATGCTTTAAATAGAGCTGCTTTGTTTTAGAACAGATCCCATTCTGTGTAATCCCATTCTGTACGAATTAAATCGTTGGAATGCATACAGTCTAGTGCTGCAAGGTATGTCATGGGGCGGTACAATCGGTTTGATAGTGCAACGGAATGAAAAAGAAATCTAGGATGGACTCCTCTAAGCAAACGCCGCAAAAATCTTCGCCTCAAGCTTTTTTTACGCTATATATAATAATCAAACTGGAATCAAGGCCTCGTCATATCTGCGTCCTCCATATTACTTGTCCACCCGAAGAGACCATGTGGTCAAGGTTCGGGAGTATGCCCCCAGGACTAACCTTTTTAAGTTTTCTTTCTTTCCGAGGACCATATCGGAGTGGAATTTGTTACCGGCTGAGGCTGTGAGCCAAAACTCTGTCGATTTGTTTTATTCTGTATTATGCCCCTCGCAATAATGCCAATGGCGCTGCGAGTTTTGTTTGAATAAAAGAAAAAAAAAGAACCAGCATAAAATCCAGGAGGACAGAAGCAAAACAAGTGACAGAACAAGAGTTAGACTTGGAGATATTAGTTTATCTTCACAATGCCCAACATGGCATTTTTGACACACAAGAGTTCGGTAGCTCAAAATGCTGATGTAAGGGTGGGAAAGTTTGCGAAATTCACGCTAGTGTCTTCGACACACTGAACCATAGCTTAAATTGCAGGTAGCTCAGATAGTCAATTTATAATTAATTACTAAGTTATAAAAACTTTTTTTCAGTTGGGGGAGGATACAAATGTACTTTCTAGGTGACAAAGTTTAAGTTGTTTTTTAATCTTTTCTTTATTATTTGTTTGTTTTTGTTTTGTTTTAGCAAAATGGGTTTTAGGCTTTCTGGGGTTATTCAAAAGATATATCGCAACTAAATGTTTTGTATGTGAGTGATCCCTGCAGCCACATCTCACCTTAACAAGGTTCATAGGTTATTCTAAATGTCTGCGTTCTTTATCAGTGAGAAAAACAGATGTCATGCTTGCATGTCAGGAGCTGTGTTTCTTAATTAGTACATTTCCAGAAGCTCACTTTCAAGAGTTGTACATGCCTTTCCCATCTCATGCACATCATAAAAACTGGAGGTATAGCTGCATTCACAACAATGAAAGAATAAATGGCCACCTGTGTACCCATGGGCAGCAAAAGCAACGTTCACGGATTCTATCATTGATGCACTGATCAATGAATGTAAACCCTGCCACATGTAAAAGGGCTCTGCAAATTATTTCTGTGGCATGTGAACTCTGTGGCATATTTTGTCATGTAGCCACCCTTGAATTGGTTTGCAATATGGCTACAGAAGCCATCAAGCTTGCTGTGTGCTGAAAACCGTCGATTCACATTGGGCCCCTTCTCTACTTTCTTGTGCAAAAATGCACAAATATTAGATTATTTCGTTGTTTATTCTTCTCTGTTGTGATAACCTTGACGTGCATATTGCTGCCCATCTCATTTTTTTTCACAGTCACTGTGCCACCACATCAGTGGCACTACTGAAATGCCCATCAGCTTCCCGGCAACAAATTCCTTGCTGACACCTCTATTCATTTGAGTGAATGCAGCACTCTTTCAAGACATTAATAACAACATGCCTAATGCTTCAAAAATGAGCTGCAGTGAGGTGCAGCAATGTAGTTCTGCCTAGATTGCAACATATTTGGGGCTAAGCCTGACAGTGACTACATAATAGAGCAGGTTGGTCATCATTCAGCACCTTGCCTATCTAAGCCTCACATCTTAATGGCAGCAGCCCTTGCTGCTTCCACACATGTGGAAAGCTAGCGTGAACACAGTATATAAATCTGCATCTATGCATGCAGCATGCACATTGTCACTGGAGCAGCCTTTTGGTGTGCATTAGCACAATGGAAGCACCACATTAATCCACACTCAATTTTACATTATCTCAAGCTGTGCCATGGAAGATGAGAGATGGCACAATTACTGTATCTGTGATGCGTCATGGCATGTCCTTATAGTTGTCATGCACATGTCATCTTCGACATGATGCCCCTTATGAATGAAGCAACAGCTTAACCACTGCCTTTCAGTATACGTAGCATAGGGACACTAAAGAGCGAAACTAAGTTATCTTAGACTGACTTAGGTTGACTTTTACTGCAGAATATAAAGGCCAAATGTTTTTTTTTCTTTTTTAATGTCGTATTGGTGCATCAATGTGGTAGTATGAAAGATTTCAGTGTGTTCCCTCATATTCAGGATGTGTTAAGACAGGGGAAGTACTTAAAAGTTCCTAAGGTTATTTTTTCGCTTCTTTAGAATGAAGTCATTCTTGACCAGATAAACAAGTAGACCCGAGTAGGTCTTGTCAAAATTGAAGACATCACAGTGAGCCTGGTGCTATAGAACTTCACCGCAGCACTACCACTCGTCTTCCAATTTTGTTTCTTTTCGGACTTGCCAAGCTGCCTCTTTTGTTAACAGGGTCCGTTTTGCTATTGCAGTGCATAATTTATGAATACAGCCTAACTTGGTAGTCCCCTTTAGCACACCTATAATGTAAAGTGTAAAATTGCTGTTACAGTTGAGCCTTATCTGAGGTGAGTACATGGTTATGAAAACAGACACCAGAAACATGAGAATTTTCCTGTGTGCATTGGCATGGGAGATAATGACGATTTGGTTAGAGTGAATGCAATAGCCACTTAATTGGGCTTGCATTTCTAACGTCTAGTTACAATCACTACCACAAAGTGTATATTAATTGCAAACACCTACTGCACTTCCTTCAAGCAACTGGTAGCAGGATTCTCACACATAACTTCTACACTGTAAACAGTTTAGAATGTATACATAAGTAGGAACAGCTAATGGTTTGGTGTGGTAATAAACATATGATGAAACAGCACTGAAGACAAACACAAAAAAGAAACAGATAATGCAGTGACTATAAACTAAAGTTTATTTGAAATGTGTGTGCCATTTCATCAGGTTACCACACAAACTTTCCAGTTGTCATTAGTTTTGCAGATTTTAAGCTGTTTGCAGTGCTAAAGATGAACACCACACAAAGAAACAACAAGCTTTTTAATAAACTGTAGTTCACATAAAAGGGCATTTAGAAGCCTAGTTGGTGCATATGAAACATGATTTAAGAACCTCCCCCCCCCCCCAAAAAAAAAAGGAGACATGGCACGAAAGAAAGAGTAGACAAGGGACAAGCGTTTTGAGGGTTCAGAGTTGTGACTACATATGTGTCAGATGGTGCAACATTCAGGAAAGAGGCCTTGTGACATATAATTGCCATGGAAGTTTACATTGCCTTTCTGTATGGATAACACTGAAAATACTACTCGATCCTACCAGCAGTGGCCACAATGTAATGAATGTGGGCAAAATGCAAAATAATGCTTGTGTATAATGCACTTTGGCTGCATGTTGGACTCCCAGGAGGTCAAAATGAATCCATTTTCTGCCACCACACCATTTATCACAGCTACATGCATACACGCCTGTTGCTTAGGGACATCAAACCCCATGAATGAAATCTTTTTATGCACAGCATTTGGTCACTTGTATGAGCTGTTATTATTGTGCACAGTGTAATGGATGACTGTGGCATTTTTTTTAATGATGAATTCAAAAGTCTGTGATGACACGTGAGTATGTGTATGTTTCGTGTTATATGATTTGTTGCCATAGAAACTTCTAACATGTTTTAATCCAGGCACATTAGCCTCAACCTCACTTCACCAATGCTGCTATATAGTCGCCTAAGACAGGGGGCGGCCTATACTGCAAGCTCACCCTCCGCTAAGTACAAAATAACTTATTAGACACGGCTAGGTTGCGTGTGCCGCCGCCCGATTTAAAGGGTGCAGCCTTATCCACCCATCCATCCATCCACACTTTTGTGAGCATGTCTCGGAAGTCCCCGATCGCGGGATCGAATCCCGGCCACGGCGGCCCATTTCGATGGGGGCGAAATGCGAAAACACCAGTGCACGTTAAAGAACCCCAGGTTGTCCAAATTTCCGAAGTCCCCCACTACGGCGTGCCTCATAATCAGATCGTGGTTTTGGCACGTAAAACCCCACAATTTAATTTGTTTTCTTCGGAAGTCCCCCAGAAATGCTAGCACTTCAGCGGCATTTCTCCCAATAACCACAGATTAATCGGGGTGAAAACGCATGGAATTACAAACGGTAACCGCGCATTAATAAGCAACTTAAAAAAAAGGAAAAAAAAAGGTAAAGAGGAGGATTAGAACACGCGTCTTGCCGAGAATGGCGATAAGGTATCCGCACCCCACGCACACGACCACTTACACGAAGCAGCTAGTGGTGCATTTTAAATAGTTATATATATATATATATATATATATATATATATATATATATATATATTATTTTTTTCATCAGTTTTTGGGTTTACAGATTCAGTCACGCTTAAACGTCTCTTTAAGGTCCGATTTGATAAGAAAGACATTGCATCGCATGCCGTCGACAGCAATGATCGAGTCGAGTGCCTTTTCTGCCGACGGCGCCAAGAAAAGGACCAAATTTGCTATTCCATCGGCTGTCGTGCGAAAACTTGGAAGCATAGCATTCTAGCGAACATTGCAAGGTCGCACTGTTTTTTGTTTGCTTCTGCCCAAAGTGACGCGAAACAAATTTTGAGTGCTCATGTACACGCTTCAAGCACTCGGCAACCGCCCATACATGGAGCCACTTGCGATTACTGTACTACGTAATCCTCTGACCGTAATGCAAGCATACGTTCCTCGTAATTAATTTTTATCATAAGGTCATTCACAAACCATTGCTTAATTATCACGTGTGGAGCACACTTAAGCGGCAGGCGCCAGTATATACCCGTGCCCTGCTGTGAACAACCCGCGGTCTGTCACAGCAAATCGATCAGCCCGTCCCCCGTGACAGATAAGCATATCAGCGAAGCTGTTATTAAATCTCAACGAAAGTAGTATCGTCAAGCGAACTAATTAATTAACCAACGTGGTATCAGCTCTGTTGAAGGGGTCACAGCTTGCACACGTATTTCTGGTTCCTGCGCAGTGTGCCTGTGATCAGTGCATTCAAACATGCTATTTAACCTTAGCAAGTCGTACCAGAAAGTATTAAAAATTGATAAGGCGTAAATTGGCTTATTACGGACCAATGTAGCCCAAAGATAGCCAACTTAGTAACTCATGTTGGCAAGTCCACATGAAAGTTGGTCCAATAATTCCCGCCTTGTTGAATGGACGAGCTAATATTGTTTACTGAATGTGTAATGCGGGCCAGCGTTGGATCTCTATCAGAATGGTACAGCCTATATTCGCGCCACACTGTTAATCTTAGGCCATCATTCGGCCAGGAATTAGAATGGCCCAGCCCATATTGGAACCACGCTGTTAACCTTAGGCCATCACTCGGCCAGGAAGTGCCAATACGTATCGAACGTTGGTCCGAGCTGACGTGCCGCCTGGGTTGCGGGGTGGTCGTGCTTCAGCCATGAATGGCGTGCGGCGAGGCCTGAAGTCGCCAGTTGCTTGTTCCACGGCGAGCACACCATGGAAGTCCGGCACGTCGCTCACACCGTGAAAAGTCGGCGACAACGAACTTCGCGCAACTTCCGCATACGACATGCGAGGCTCTGGCTGCCGTATCTTGGGCTGTGATGTCTCGCTTCGCTCTAGGACTTGGACTGCCTGCCTGATTTCCTCTCGGATGACCTCAGCCAGAGCAAGTCGCGGTACCGATGCCGGAGCCACCTGAAGCTTCTGGAGCTCTTCTCGAGCAACAAGCCTAATGATCTCCCGCAAGGCGTCGGTATTGTCAACAGGTATAGTGAGATGGTCACGTGATAGGGTCGACAGGTCGCGGTTGTACTGCCTTGTTCGCTGCTGCAGTGCCTTTTCTATTGATATGGCTTCCGCGAGAAACTCTGGAACGGTCCTTGGTGGGATGCGTATCAGGCCTCCGAATAGCTCTTGCTTGACACCACGCATTAAGTTCCTGAGCTTCTTTTCTTCCGACATGGACGGATCCGCGCGTCGGTAAAGTCGGCACATATCCTCGACAAACATTGCGACGCTTTCGTTCGGCCGCTGTACTCTCGCCAGAATTGCAGATTCAGCTCGCTCATTGCGATCGAGGCTGGCATATGTGCTGATTAGCTGCCGTCGGAATTCGTCCCATGTTGATTCGCCTCACGGTTCTCAAACCATGTCCGCGCATAGTCCTCGAGGGCAAATTAGGCGTTGTGTAGCTTGCGCTCCGGAGTCCAGCCGTTGAATTTTGCGACACGCTCAAAGTGATGGAGCCAGTCCTCAACATCCTCGAAGGTGTCCCCATGGAAGGATTTGGGGATTAGCGGCTGATTAAGCACGACCTCGGTCGGTGCAGTTGAGGAAGAAGGCGGACCTGATGTACTCATCGTTCTGACTCGGTTGGGTAGAGGCTCGTGCTCCGGTAGCAGTCCTTGAAGTCGACGGCTTGTTCGTACGTGAACAGGAGTCAGCTCGACCGGACTTCGTACTGGGCTTGTAGGCGGGGTTCGATCTGGGAGTGGTAGCATGTACCCAGCACCTCCACCAGAAAAATGTCACGTAGATCGAAGACGGATGGATGGATGGATGGATGGAAAAACTTTATTTTGGTCCATTGGGTCGCGCTAGATTCCTAGCCCGAAGCGGGCCGCTCCCACGTTGGGGCCGAAATACCTAGCCTATCGGCCGCTTCGCGGGCCCGTTGGACTGCCCATAGCTGTTCATCTAATGTGAGACTGCGTAGAGCTGCGTCCCACCGCTCTTCAGTGTTGTCCTTGTCGCTGCGTAACGCGGAGCAACGCCAGAGTATATGACTTAGATCAATGGTGTCGTTACATTTGTCGCATGTTGTATTAGTAGATATCTCCGTATAGATCTTGTTAATTAATAAAGGGTTCGGATAAGTTCTTGTTTGTAAGAGCCTTAGCGTAATGGCTTGGGCTCTATTTAGTTTACTATGCGGAGGGGGGAAGACCCTGCGTCGTAGGTAGAAGTGCTTGGTTAGCTCATTGTTCGGGAGGAGGTGGTCCTTGTTATCAGGAACCTCAGCATCTTCTTGCCTTGTGGCTGCACGGTTGGCAAGTCCTCGTGCAGCATTGTGGGCAGATTCGTTGAGGTTCACGGGAGCACCGTTGATTTCTCCCATATGAGCAGGAAACCAGATGATCGTGTGGGGTTTGACGACCTTTCCGTCGAGAATTGCCAGGGCCTGTCTAGAGATGACTCCTTTGGAAAATGCTCGGACGGCTTCCCTAGAATCGCTGTGGATCCTGGATGTCTTTTGGTCTAAAAGTGCCAATGCGATGGCTACTTGTTCTGCAATGTCTGGTTGCGTGGTGTACGTGGAAGCCGAGTTGACGACTTCACCTTTGCCGTTCAGAATGACTGCTGTGAAGGCTCGTCTATTGGGCATGAAAGCCGCGTCAACGAACGAGCATTCTTCAGCCTGTTTTTTAGCTTTCTCTAGCAGGGCTTTGGCTCTGGCTTACCTTCTGCCCACCTTATGAACCGGGTGAACATTCCTTGGAACAGGCATGACGGTAATATTCCTCCGCAGATCGTTAGGAATTTCTCTATGATTATTATCTATTGCAGTAATTGGTATACCAATTCGTTTGAGGATCTGTCTTCCTGATCTGGTGGTAGAGAGTCTAAAGAACTGGGCTCTTTCTTGTACCTCGCCTATTTCCACCAGTGTATTGTGCATTCCTAGTTGCATGAGTCTTTCGGTTTCCGTGTACATAGGTAGCCCAAGAGCTACCTTGATTACCTTCCTTAACAATGCATTGAGTTTGTCTCTTTCGGATCTCTGCCACTCGTGCATGGATGCTACGTAAGCGAAGTGACATAGCACAAAGGCGTGAAGCAGTCTAACGACGTTTTCTTCTTGAAGCCCATGTCGGCGGTTAGTTACTCTTTTGATAAGCCTAATTGCGTTGTCCACTTTCTTAACGATACGTAGAATCGTTTGATTATTGGACCCGTTGGCTTCTATCACCAAGCCCAGGACCCGGATGGAGTCCACCCTTGGGATGACGCTTCCGCTCCTGGTACAGAGCGTTATATCGTTCTCCCCAGGAGGAATCCATCCCCTGGGTTTGCGGCCTCTTCTCTTAGGTCTGTATAGTAGTAGTTCCGATTTGTTTGGTGAGCATCGGAGTCCCGTTGGGATAATGTACTCTTCAGTGACGTTTACGGCTTCTTGTAATCTTTGTTCTATTTCTCCGTCGCTGCCTCCAGTACACCATATGGTGACGTCATCCGCGTAAATGGTGTATTCAAGACGGAGTTTTGAAAAAATAGATGCTTCTCTTTAATGGCGGGCCAGAAGAAGAACGTGCAGCCTACGCGCTTCGTCGTCTTTCATGGCGCCGACCTTTGCACGCGTCGTCCCGCTGTGCGTGAGCCCCACATCATTGTGTCATTATTGTTGTCCGTGACTCGTGTATCATGTTGAATGACCGTGTGGTCTCTCCTCACCCGGGTGGTAAAGCCTTTGGTTTCTCCTACGGCATTGCCTATGGATTGGTAGCCTGATAGTCTGGCGAGCCATTCGTTTCTTGTAGAATTATTACATCTGAGTTGTTTTTGGTTTTTAAGTGTTGATACAGGCTGGCGTTATTATTTTCGTAGCTTCTGCAATTCCATTGCCATATCGTATATTTATTTTTTCTCTTCCTGGCCACCATTATGCCGTGAACTTAGAGTGCTCCCGCCTAACTTTTTTCTTCGTCCATGGCTGGGTGGGACAGTCATGAACAGTATGAATTTACTTTAAAAAATTTGATGTCGTCGGCATATACAAAAGAATGAATAATACCGAACAGCTGAAAGATTGTCAGTATTAAAAATGAGTGGTGTAAATAATAATTCTTGAGGAACACCGCTAGTTGCTACTTAAAAAGAAGACGTTTGGCCATTGACGTTAACATAAGATGCTTTATCAAGAAGATAACTGCGCAAGAGATTTACAACTCTCGAGTCAACACCAAAGTATATTTATAATAATAATAATACTGTAAAAGAAATAATAATAATAATAACAATGCAATGCTAACAATACCAATAATATTACATATATTCTTTATATGAAAAATTCATAAAAGTACAATTTACGGGCTCGCCAGGCGCGGTAACTGGCTTCTAGGGCGATGTCCGACAGTAGTGACAGCTCTTTTTGATAAACAAACTAGGAGTTAAATAATTATCATAGATGGTCCTAATACTTCAACACTCTATATTAAAACCTAGAAAGCCGGACAAAATTCACTACGCTTCTTCAGTAAACACAGGTTCTTGCAACTCGCTAAATACAGTCGGCATGTAATATATAGTGCTATATAGTGCATGCCCATTCATGGAACAAGGTAAGGGTTACGCATACATGTTCAAAGTAATCAATTCTGTAATCGTTATCCCAAGCAGATTTTAAAAGCGCGATTTGTTTCAACAAGGTCCCAAAAGAAGGTAAGGCAAAAACAGAATGAACATTGTGGAAATCCGAAGTATATCTTTCACTTAATGTGAAAGGAAACTTTCGTGAAGCGGTTAATCAAGCACGATAAATTTGCCCGTTTAATTACTGCGTTGTTACGAAAACTGGTGCGTGCTCACGTGCTCTTGCGCACTCCTGCTACGCAATGACACACGCGGTGATTATCTTGACGTAAGATATGGTGAAAACCGCGGTAAAATGCGCACTTTTCTACAATCCGAAGTTTGAAAACGCTGCCAACCCGGTGTTTTCAACGACTCCACGAGGTGGCGTCACGTGTCTCAAAATGTTGTACACTACCCGTCCGGTTTTCTACGGACGCAAACTCCTGGAACCTAGCGTATAAGATCCCGTGACTTCCGCTTGGAGGGACCATTAGTAGTTTGTCCGCAGGCGCGAGTACAAGCTGGTGCGAGAGAGAAAATCTGGGGGCTTTTGCTCCTTGAATTCTGACTTTGCCTTGGTACTAGAGAGAGAAGAACTTCATTGATTTCCGGCAGATTGCTGGGCAGGGGTTCCCACCTAGGAGCTAGCGGAGAGACCGTGTCTCCCGGCAGCTTCCTCGGCCAGCTGGATAGCCCACAGTTGCTGGTCCAGGCCTGAACTGAGCAGCGCAGTCCCCCAACGCGCCCGAAGGCCCTCATTGGAGGCCGCGACCCCAGTATTGCTGATTAATGCTGGACATGTCCATAGGATGTGATCTAGTGAGGCTCTGGTGTTACAATACTAGTATAGATTGGTTGTATATAATTCGGGGTATATATGGTTCATGATGACAGGGTTCGTGTATGTTCATGTTTGTAGCTGCCGCCATTGAACGGACTGGGCCCGATTGAGCTTGGGGTGAGGCGGCGGATACTCCCGCCTTTGTATTCGATAATGTTGAGTAATGTGACAGAATTTAGTGAGCCGATCGTCCCATTCCCACACCACCGCGGAGGTGTCCGTTCGGTTGGCTGCTTCTTCGAACGCGGCTCGGAACGTGAGACCTCGAACCACGTTGTGCGCCACCTCGTTTGGACTGAACTCCAGTTGATCTACGGCGGAGAACTTTCTTTGGTCATTTTGTACAACCGTGGCTGCTGTTAAGGGGTCGATGCTATTCCTAAATAAACGCATCACTGTTTTGATGACCCAAATATAATCTCACTATCAGGGAGGGAGCAGTCTACCGGACGGGATCAGTATTTTTTTATTTGGAGTGTTGCTACGCTGCGCTCCGCAACTCCGCAACGACCGCCACTTCGCGTCAGTGCCCGGCACCGCGGCTTCCGCCGCGGCACCAGGGTACAAACAAAAGCAGTATCTGCTTGCGCAGACCGAGCCACCTACAGGGTGCTAAATGTGTTTCAACACGTAGAAGTGCTTTCGTTCATGCGAATCTCCTGAACGGTGCAGTATGCACTGATAACCTATACATGAGCACGGAGTGCTTCGGAATTAAAGTTACCCAATTCGTTGTCAATCTCACAGGTTCAATGAGCCCCTCGCGACTGTCGCACGATTTCGTATGTTACCGTTGGAACAAAAACGCAACAAGCTCACCAGAAACATCATAGGAGCAGAAGAGCAAAATTTGTGCACGGCGCCATCAACGCAAACGCACATGCCGGCTAGGAATTTCTCCGCCGTAGTACCAAGGCAAAGTCAGATATGCAAGGAGCAAAAGCCCCCCGATTTTCTCTCTCGCTTGTACTAGCGCATGCGCACATATTACAGGGCGGTCCCTCCAAAGACCGTCTCGTTGAAAAGTCTACATGCCACACCACCACTACTGCACGGCTTCTCGCGCTAGAATAAACGCTACAATAATAAAGCGCAGGCGGCGTGGCCCAGACACCGCCAGACATTCAACTTGCCTTGTAAAAAGTCCCTAAACGATTCGGTCCCTAGGCACCTAGGAGCAGCGCTCGGCAAGGTCGATTTGTCGCTGCGTCTCCACAATTGCCATGACAACACGTGTTAAGCGGAAGTCACGGGACCCGCAGTGCCACGCCCCCGCTGTACCTACTAGCAATTGTAAAGTTGCGTCCCGGTGAACACGAATGTTGACGAGTGATTCCACCCACGATTTTTGCAGCCATGGCTATTGCACAGCGACAGTACCGTAGCTACAGGCACTTGCAGTTAAGGACAACTCCCTCGCGTCTGTAGACCAGCTACATTCCGGCTGCTTAATTCCCATGATTTTCTACACCTCTATAGGAGCGTCATTGACGCTTTGTACACACTGTCACACATTGTAATCGTTTCTACTCAGTGCCTTACCACCACATGATACATGGCCACGGATGAACACGGACAACACGCAGCATTGGTAGGGACATTAGGCGACGTCCATCACTGGAGAAGTGCGTGTGTCAAGTGACAGCAAGCTAATGGGCTACCACACAAAGCAATTTCCTTTGGTGTCTCCAGCCCTCCTAATTCCAACTTCAGTCATATAAACCTTCACCTCGTCGACGGATGGCCTCAATTCAGTGATAGCCGTGCATGATTACTGCATTGATCTGGTAACTCACTCGTCTCAAGCTCCACCTCTCAGCTATGTCGCGGCGGACTCATTCGCCCTCGGAGTCATCGCTTCCGAGTCCCCACAACAATTAGCACTGACTGAGATCGTTCGTTTACTCTAAAAAGGTGCGCACCTTGTCTCGGCTGTTGGGTGCAAGCCACATCAAGATGACATGGCTGTGGTGGTTCGTGGGCCCAGGGACTCAGATACAGGAAGCAAAGTCATAGACAGGACAAACATTTATCGACGACAGACGGCGACAATTACATTTACGATGAGTTAATAAGACACTTTTGCTATTTGTATAACGGTTCATGCAGTCCACGACTCACGCGAGCTATCACAGTGCGTGTCCTTCGGCCATTTTGTAAGATGGTCACTCACAATACTGGTGACGATGGCGGGGGCGTCGGCGCTTGCAGACGCAGCGTTGTTTGTACGAAGAACTCGTACAGACGGCCAGCGCACGAGAAGATGAACTGCTCGCGCGACAGCACGGCAGGCCCAACGGCACGGCAGGCCCACGCGGTCAGAAACGCGGCACCGTGGCCACGACCCCAGCAAGGCGGTTCTGACGGACCCTCTCAAGTGGCTCGTCCGAACTTCGCACTCCCGACCAAGGCCATCTGGTACCGCTTGGCTCGAACGCTCGTTCACCGCAGGAACAGCACCGAATTACTAAATTGCACATTAACTGTAGTTTCAGAATCGATATCTAGAAGTTCAGGTGCTCAATTCTTGGCCAATCCCCCGAAGTGGGTACGAGCCATGTGCTGAGGACATCATCATCATCATCATCGTGACGAACGTGCATGGGAGCTCGGGCCCGTCGGAACGAAAACAGCTGAGCTAGCGCTGCCAGGCTAGCCTGGGCGTGTACGGGTAATGAAATAAAGGTAAAGGGCACGCCGTGGGATTGTCGACGAGCATCTTCGTGGCGCCACTGCGAAGAGTAAGGAGAGCAAAGGGCAGCGGAGAGCATTTGCGGCGAAGGAACACTTTAGAGGGCGTAAAGAGAACAGTGCCCTCAGAAATAGCGGCGCACGACACAGGGACAAGCAGGGAAGAGCACGGAGGAACGGCATTGTCTTCGGACACAAAAAGTTTATCACTAGAAGGGTGGTCGTCGATTGCCTCAAACTCGTGAAGCGCAGAAAGTTCAAGTTCGGCGTGGCAACAGTCAATAACGGCGTTATTATTTGCAAGGAAGTCCCAACCTAATATAATGTCATGGGAACACGAGGGCAGGACGACGAATTCGACGGTATACAGAACTCCTTGAATGAAGACTCGAGCAGTACATGCAGCGAGAGGCGTAATGTTTTCAGCGGTTGCGGTTCGAAGGGAGAGGTCGGATAAAGGCGTCAGAACTTTTTTTAGTATGCGACAGAGTTTGGCGGAAATTACAGATACTGCGGCTCCTGTATCGACAAGTGCCAGGACGGCGACTCCGTCGACATACACTTCAATTACGTTGGCTGGAGAGGGACGAGGACTTGAGCATTTCGACGTAGACGCAGTTCGTGCCTCGGGAACTGCGGCCTTCAGTTTTCCTGCTCGGTGGGTCCGGCACGGCGACGCATCGGAGAAAGCGAGCGACGACGTGGAGATGATGAGCGGCGGGTAGGCGCGGGTGAGCGATCAGGACAAAATGAAGAGGTAGGAAGGCTGGAAGGCGACGATGGAAATTGAGCGGGGAACGGTGGCGCTCGCCAGATGTTCGGGAAAGGAAGCATGCGACGACGGCAATGGCGCGCCACATGACCAGCACCACCACAAGCAAAACATATTGGACGGTCATCGAAGGTGCGCCATTGTTGGGGGTAAGCTCCGACTCGTGGCTGAGAAGTCGGAAAATGCTGTCGATCAGGTAACGGCATAGGATGCGGCGAAAAGGTCGGTGGTCGATGCATAGCGGGCGGCGAGAGCGTTTGTGGGCGAGGTCGGGCAACTGCTTCTGCGTACGTGAGAGGTGCATTGACTGGCGTCGGATCACGTGCTGGAGGAATGGCTTGCGAAACTTGCTCCTGGATGAAGTCGCGGATCGTAGGTGCCAAAGCGGGTGGTGGTTCCGGGACGCAAGACATCAAAGATAGCTGGCGAGCAACCTCTGCGCGAACGAATTCCTGAATCTTCAGAAACAGGGCAGCATGGTCGTCGCTGACACCAAGGCTGGACACAGAGTCGGCGGGCGCAGGGGGACGTCTAGTGTGAAGCCGTTGCCTGCGCAACTCGTCGTAACTCTGACACAATTCGATCACTTCAACGACAGTGCGAGGACTCTTCGATAATAACATTTGGAATGCGTCGTCCTCAATACCCTTCATTATATGTTTGATCTTCTCCTCCTCCGACATCGACGCGTTCACCCGTTTGCAAAGGTCAAGAATGTCCTCAATGTAGCTCGTGAAATTCTCTCCGCTCTCTTGGGATCGTGTGCGCAAACGGTGTTCTGCACGGAGCTTTCGTACTGCTGGCCGACCGAAAACTTGGGTAAACATGGTCTTGAAGACCAACCACGTAGTGAGGTCGCCTTCATGGTTGAGAAACCATAGTTTCGCAACGTCCGAGAGATAGAATGCTACGGTTCTCAACTTGGTAGCATCGTCCCAATGGTTATTGGCACTCACTCGCTCGTATGAGGAGATCCAATCTTCAACGTCTTTTTCATCTGTGCCGGAGAAGATAGGGGGATCTCGCAGATGCAAGGCGCCGGCACAAACCAGGGTGGGCGGCGCCGGCGGAGGGGTTGGAGGAGTGCCGCTTGCGTCCTCGGGCATGATGGGGGGTAGAGTGCGACTCCGCAGTTCCAGGGTGGTCGAAACCCAGCAGACTCCACCACTTGCTAAGAGGTTTAATAGCAACGGATGCCGGCGAACGGGTAGCAGTCACAAGCGTTCGGCCAAGGACAGCAACCACGAGCTCATGCCGGTGGCGATGCTGCTGAGGCACAGGTCACTCTTCTTCATTACATGATCAACAAGAAGAAAGTAAGGGATATTCTAAATTATAACGTGGGAAAGATTGAGGAAGCCGTAAAATATGGACGCAGCATTAGGTCAGTAAGAAGAAAGCTTGGCATAGGACAAGGCAAGATGTATGCACTGAAAAATAAGCATGGTAATATCATGAGCAATTTCGATGACATAGTAAAAGCAGCGGAAGAATTCTATACTGACCTGCAGAGTGCCCAAAACAGCCAAGCTACTTTCATTCGAAATAGTTATGAACCGGCTACACAGGCTCCTTCTATAACTAGCGATGAAGTTAGAAGGGCGTTGAAAGACATGACCAGGGGAAGAGCTGCTGGAAAAGATGGAATACTAGTAGATTTAATAAAAATGGAGGAGATGTCATGCTTGAGAAGCTTGTGGGCCTTTATACGCAATGCCTCACAAATTCAAGTGTACGAGAGAGCTGGAAGAACGCCAACATTATACTACAATCCAGAAGAAGGGAGAAGTTTATGAATTGAAGAATTATAGACCCACTAGCTGCTTGCTTTCAGTATTGTATAAAATATTCACCAAGATAATTTCCAATAGATGGAAGCGAGATGCAAAAACGCCCGTGTGCATGCGTTGTAGTGCACGTTAAAGAACCCCAGGTGGTCAAAATTAATCCGGAGCCCTCCACTACGGCGTGCCTCATAATCAGAACTGGTTTTGGCACGTAAAACCCCAGAAAGAAGAAAGAAGAATTTCCTATAAAACTGGGCAACACTTGACTTTAGCCAACCAAGAGAACAGGCTGGCTTCAGGAAGGGATATGCTACGATGGATCATATCCATGTCATCAATCAGGTAATCAAGAAATCTGCGGAGTACAATCGACCTGTCTATATGGCTTTCATAGATTATGAAACGGCATTTGATTCAGTAGAGATGCAAGCAGTCATACAGGCATTGCTTATTCAAAGATTACAGGAGGCATACGTGAATATCTTAGCAAACATCTACAAGGATTCCAAGCTACCTTGGTTCTCCACAAGAAAAGTAGAAAGTTACCTTTCAATAAAGGGGTCAGGGAAGGAGACACAATCAATCCAATGCTATTCACTGGATGCTTAGAAGTATTCAAGCTCTTAGACTGGGAAGGCTTAGGAGTGAGGATCAACGGCGAATATCTCAGCAACCTTCGGTTTGCAGATGATATTGTCACGTGCAACAGACGGCCTTCAGAGCAAGAAGTACTGCACCGGCAGAGACGAGTACTAGCCAGGAAGATGGCTGACCCCAAAAACGAAAAACATCTTCTTCTCTCCTTGCCTGAATACTGCCTCGCGCTCGCTGCAGCTCGAGATCTGGTGGCATTTTCCCCTGTGAAAAAAAACGGGCATCGTCCCGATGCTAGCGCTAGTCGACGTAGGTAGAGGAAAAGAAAAAAAAGGGGACCGAACATAAAGTATGCACAAGTGGGGGGTGAGGGAGAGAAAAATAAAGTACGGATAAAGTTGAGACACTGTCGCACTATCGCGCGAAATAAGGTTTGAGTCGTACAACGTGCACAATCTCCGAGTGGTGCCTTCGACGCTGGGGTGATATGGCACTATCCGGGAGAACCTCGTAGTTCACGGCACTAACGCGACGCAGCCCTTTGTAGGGTCCAAAGTAGCGACTGAGCAGTTTCTCTGACAGCCGCTGGCGGCGCACCGGCGTCCACACCCAAACTTGATCGCCCGGGTGGCGATGGCGAAGATTGTAGCGGCGTGCATCTACACTCTGCTGTTGCGTGATGTGTAGGCGTGCCAATTGGCGAGCTTCTTCGGCGTACTGCGTAAATTGCTCAGCGTCAGGGGTGAGCAGCGCGTCGTAATCGTGTGGAAGCATCGCATCCAGCATGGTCTGAACCTCACGTCCATAGACAAGACGAAACGGCGTGAATCACGTCGTCTCCTGGATGGCAGAGTTGTACGCAAATGTTACGTACGGTAGAACCTTATCCCACGTCTTGTGTTGTACATCGGCGTACATGGATAACATGTCTGCGATGGTTTTGTTCAATCGTTCCGTCAACCCGTTGGTCTGCGGATGATATGCAGTGGCCTTGCGATGGCTCGTGTAGCTTAGCTTGAATACGTCGTCAATCAGCTGGGCCGTGAAAGCTGTGCCTCTGTCAGTGATCACGTAAGACGGGGCTCCATGTCGAAGAACGATCTGGTCTATAAAGAACTGGGCAACATCGGCAGCCGTAGCGCGTTGTAGAGCCCTTGTCTCGGCGTATCTGGTTATGTAGTCTGTGGCGACTACGATCCACTTTTCCAGGCTGATGATAGTGGAAAAGGCCCGAGTAAATCTATTCCTATTTGATCGAATGGTGCCCTGGGTGGTGCGATCGGATGCAGCAGCCCCGCGGGCTTCAGTGGCGGGGATTTGCGGCGTTGACATTCCCGACAACTCTTGACGTAGCGCTTTACAGATGCAGAAAGTTTGGGCCAGTAGTACGCCTGTTGAACTCTGGCGAGAGTTCGGGAGGAGCCTAAGTGACCAGATGTGAGCTCGTCATGGCAGGCAAGAAGAATGTCGTCGCGCATGTCAGCAGGTATGACGAGAAGGTAGGGTTTGCCGTTGCTGTTCGAGTTTTTCTTATACAGGACACGTCTTCGAAGGCAGAAGGACGAGAGACTGCGAGAAAGGCGTCGAGGTATGGGATAGTTGCGTCCTTCGAGGTTTTCGATGATTGCGCGGATTTCAGCATCCTCGCGCTGTCGTGCAATCAAGTCCGTTGCGGTGAGGCCCCCAAGGAATCCGCTATCATCCTCAGCGACCGGATCACAAACATCGGTGGGTGCACGCGACAACGAATCCGCATCTTCGTGCTTGCGGCCTGATCTGTATACGATGGTAAGATCGAATTCTTGCAGACGAAGGCTCCAGCGTGCGAGTCGCCCAGCCGGGTCTCGTATGTTGGTCAACCAGCACAATGAATGGTGGTCGGTCACTACTTTGAAGGGGCGACCGTAGAGGTAAGGCCGAAACTTCATGGTCGCCCATTCCACTGCAAGGCACTCTTTTTCTGAGGTGGAATAGTTTGCTTCTGCGCGTGAAAGAGTACGGCTGGCGTAAGCTATCACGCGCTCTGTGCCCTCTTGTTGTTGGACCAGGATGGCGCCAAGACCCACGTTGCTGGCGTCGGTATGGACTTCAGTATCAGCATCCTCTTCAAAGTGAGCAAGAACTGGTGGTGTCTGCAAACACTCCCGCAGCTCGGTAAAAGCCGCGTCCTGCTCTTCATTCCAGACAAATGATACATCTTCTCGTTTGAGGCGAGTCAGAGGTTCGGCAATCCTAGAAAAATTGGCGATGAAGCGGCGATAGTATGCGCAGAGCCCCAGAAAGCGACGGGCTGCTTTCTTGTCACGGGGAACAGGAAACGAGGCTACGGCGGTGGTCTTGTCAGGGTCAGGCCGAACGCCATCCGCGCTCACAACATGGCCGAGAAACTTAAGTTCTTTATAACCGAAGTGGCATTTCTCTGGCTTCAGCGTGAGGTTAGCGGCGCGGAGGCCGTCCAGCACAGTCTTCAGACGATTCAGGTGTTCCTCAAAGGTCGCCGAAAATACGACGACGTCATCAAGATAAACGAGGCAAGTATGCCACTTCAAACCAGTGAGAACAGTGTCCACCATTCTCTGGAATGTCGCAGGTGCAGAACACAAGCCGAAAGGGAGCACTTTGAATTCATACAGGCCATCCGGTGTAACAAAGGCCGTTTTCTCGCGATCTCGTTCATCAACTTCAATCTGCCAGTATCCGCTTTTCAAGTCTATAGATTAAAAATACCTGGCGCGTCACAGTCTGTCGAGTGAATTATCGATGCGGGGCAGTGGATAGACGTCTTTTTCAGTCACGCTGTTTAGCCGCCTGTAGTCAACGCAGAAACATAGCGTGCCGTCCTTCTTCACGAGGACGACCGGCGAAGACCAGGGACTTTCGGAAGGCTGTATAACATCATCCTGAAGCATCTCTTCGACTTTTGTATGTATCGCGTCCCGTTCTTTGGCCGAAATTCGGTAAGGTTGTTGTTTTATGGGCGAGACGTCGGTATACGTAATGATTCGGTGTTTCGTGATAGGCGTCTGACGCACGTTAGCGGACGAGGCGAAACATTCTTGGAATTGAAGCAGCAATTCATGCAGCGCTATTTGTTGTTCCTCCGGTAGAGTCGAATTAATGTCTACTTTGCCTAGTGATGCCGTCGCAGCCCCCGGTTTCGATTGGAGAGCATTGTCCAGTGATACAGATGTAAAACATTCAGCAGTCTCTGTTGTGGGGTAGGCGAGAGCGATGGCAGGGCGACTAAAAAGGTGACGGTGTTCATTACTGAAATTCATCACAAGCAGCGTAGAACGTCCGTCACGAAGCTTGACGAGGCTGCGAGCGGTGCAGAGATCTAGTGTGAGCAAGAGCGACATGTTGCCTTCAGCGACTGCCTCACCATCACGTGACTTGTCGCACACGACATCAACGAGGACACTCGAACGGGGGGGGGGGGGGGGGTAACGCGACGTTGTCGGCATAAACGCGAAACGTGCTGAGATGGCTGTCGTCGGTTTGTCTGCTGGTCTCTCTGTCGAGAAGGTCACGGTGCGCTCCCGCAGGTCGATAATAGCGCCATATTCTCGTAGAAAGTCGATTCCCAGGATGATGTCTCGGGAAAATTCGCGAAGTACAAGGCAACTGGAGAGAAACATACGTCCACGAATGCCAGCTCGGAGTGTGCATATACCAAGTGGGGTGACTACATGTCCGCCGGCAGTACGAATTTGTGTTCCGTACCAAGGCGTGACTACTTTCTTCAGGTGTGTCGCTAGTTTTCGGCTCACGATCGAGTAATCAGCCCCTGTGTCCAATAACGCACTGACTTCATGGTGACCGTCGAGCACCACAGGTATATCCAAAGACAGTCGGCTTCCGAGTTCAGTTGTTGTCGTCGAATCACTGCCGGTACCTGGTCGCGTCGCTGGGAGGCCTTGCTCGCGTCGATTATCAGCGACCTCGCCCCCGAAGGTCGCTGTCTTTAGTTTTCCCGTCTAGGGCTTGGCGAACGCCCCTGCGCCGCCACTGGGGAGCTCCGGGAATTTGGGGAAAATCGTCTCGGCGACGGTGACCGTGACTGCCGTCGCAAGGGCAGTGGCATGCGCTGTTGAGACAGGTATTCCTCAATGACTCTTGGTCTTTCGCCGCATCTTGGCCTTGGAGAGTCGACGGCAAAACCCTGAAGTCCAAGGCGGCGATACGGGCATTCACGGTATACATGTCCGGCTTCGCCACAGTGTTGGCACAGCGGTAACCTGTCCGGTGTGCGCCAGACGTCCGATTTTCTTTGAAGTGGTTGGCGGTTCTCCAAGTGCTGGATCGGTTGCACTGATGGAAGTGTATCGTGAGGCGTGGGGCGCACGAAGCGCGGAGAAGCAGGAATATACCGGCTCGCAGCTTCCGCGTATGATGCGCGCCGAAGCTCCGTCGGCACAGGTGGTGTGACCTCCCTGGCAAGCGGGACTTGCAGAGCATGCTTCACCTCGTTCCTGATGAGACTGGATATGGATCCCGCAGTAGGTTGAGGCGGGCAGTGTATTCTTTGCAGCTCGTCGCGTACCACTGATCTGATGAGGTCGCAGAGGGAGTCGATGTTGATGCTACCTCCGGCAGCTCCGATCTGATCCATCGATGACCGCTGATTTGCCGGTCGTACACTGCTGACCGCTGCTGAAGCACTTTTTCCATTGTCGTGGCTTCCGTTAAGAACTCGGCCACAGTCGTCGGGGGACTCCGAACAAGGCCAGCAAAAACCTGCTCCTTAACCCCTCGCATTAAGTGGCGGAGCTTCCTATCTTCTGCCATGTCCGGGTCAGCTCGACGAAAGAAGCGCGCCATGTCCTCGACGTACATCATCACACTTTCGTTGGGCATTTGGATGCGTGACTGAATGGCCCGCTCTTCGCATTCACAGCGATCAGCATTGGCCTAACTTGCCCACAGATGACGACAAAAGTCGCTTCACGACGAGAAGGGTTCGCGGTTCTCGTACCAGGTGCGAGCGCCATCCTCCAGGCTAAAGTATACATTCTTCAGCTTGTTCGCATCGGTCCACCCATTGAAATCAGCGACGCGTTCCAACTGAACCAAGCAGTCTTCGACGTCCTCAAGGATGGAACCATGGAAGACTTTTGGCACTTTCTGTAGCGTATAGTGAGCAGCAGTAGTAGTGCCTTCCATACCGCTTTGGTGCGTAGCTGACGTAGTCTCGGGAAGCTCAGGGGGCAATCCTCGGACTCTTCCGCTGGCCCGGTGAACAGGTGTTGTCACTGTAGGCACAGGGCTACCAGGAGGCGTGTAGGACATTTGCCGGGACTACCCAGCACCTCCACCAGTTTGTCACGTGCAACAGTAGGCCTTCAGAGCAAGAAGTACTGCACCGGCAGAGACGAGTACTAGCCAGGAAGATGGCTGACCCCAAAAACGAAAAACCTCTTCTTCTCTTCTTGCCTGAATACTGCCTCGCGCTGGACGCAGCTCGAGATCTGGTGGCAATATTGTCTTATTGAGCAACAATGGAGATGAATTACAGCAAATGATTGAGGACCTTAATCGAGAAAGTGTAAGAATTGGTTTGAAGATGAATATACAGAATACAAAGATAATGCTCAATAGCCTGGCAAGAGAACAAGAATTCAGGATCGCCAGTCAGCCTCTAGAGTCTGTAAAGGAGTACGTTTATCCAAGTCAATTACTCACAGGAAACCCTGATCACGAGAAATAAATTTACAGAAGAATAAAATTGGGTTGGAGTGCATACGGCAGGCATTGCCAAATGCTGACTGGGAGCTTGCCACTGTCGTTGAAAAGGAAAGTGTACAATAATTGCATTCTACCGGTGCTAACATATGGAGCAGGAACTTGGAGGTTAACAAATAAGCTCGAGAACAAGTTAAGGACCGCACAAAGAGCGATGGAACGAAAAATCTTAGGACTAACGTTAAGAGACAGGAAGAGAGCGGTGTGGATCAGAGAACAAACGGGGATAGCCGACATTCTAGCTGACATTAAGCTGAAGAAATGGAGCTGGGCAGGGCATGTAATGCGTAGGATGGATAAACAGTGGATCATTAGGGTTACAGAATGGATACCAAGAGAAGGGAAGCGCAGTCGAGGTCGGCAGAAAACCAGATGGGATGATGAAGTTAGGAAATTTGTAGGCGCAAGTTGGAATACGCTAGCACAAGACAGGGGTAATTGGAGATCGCAGGGAGAGGCCTTCGTAATGCAGTGGACATAAAATATAGGCTGATGAGGATGATGATGATTCAGTTCATAAAACACTGCGCCAAGCACGTTGTCCTCCTACTGAAAGGTTGCGAGGTCACCGCCTGCCTCGACAGGATCAAACAGGCCTTTCTTGATACCGACACCATCCTCGCAGAGGACAACCCCACGCATCAGTTTCGCCACCATGCAACATTTGCCTACCCAGAGGTCCCAGGGAACGCTCGCTAGCCCTATGGCGTTAAGAAATGGGAGGTGACGGCGGTGTCGTATTGCAAGCCATCCTTGCTAGATTGACGACGAGTGCAGTTGGGTTAATGCATGCTCCCCACATTCCAAAGAGTTTACACGCACCAGATGATGCGAGCCTCTCAGCAGCAGTGCTCGCTGGGTGCTGAAGGGGTGCTTGTTGGTTCCATTCAAATACTGGTTCCACAGTAATGTCTCTGATCTGTACCATCTCAAGTCGATCTCGAGCAATAAGTCCCGCTCATTCCTCAAGTAATACCCTATCTCTGAGGCCTTTGAGGTACAATAAATAGAATGAAAGGAACTTAAAGTCGGGTCTCAGTTTTCCGCACGCGTTGCCGCAGTATCAAAGGTCCGTCTTCTGCCCAGATTAGTTCCATTACACGACGTCCTTCTGTCGGGAGTATGCGCCGGTTTATTCTCCAGCTCGGCATGTAAGTGAAAACGTTCAGCTGAAGTTCCCCTCTGACGGAGCCGGCGAATCGGCCGAGATATGCTGAGGTAAATAGCCGCGTATGCCTCATGGGATGTTCACGGAAAAACAATGGTACATCGCACTGTTTATTGAACAGCTTTCGACGCTTCTGGCAAATCTTCTCGCCTGAGGCGGCATGCACATCGGTGACTAACAGAGGTCGCATGACCAAACTGGTCGAAAATGCTAATTTTGGTCGAACAGCGACCAATTTGTGAAGCCGCTCACTGACAGACTATTGCGTTCCATGAATGAAGTCGCAAAGCCGCTAATATGATCCAGTGAGCGGGGCGATGGTTGATAGTTGTTGCGAGACATTTCGGTGTGGTGACGGGTAGATCAAGCCCGCCGGTATGAACGGTCACCATTGTACACCACTGTCAGTCGCCAATGTCAATATTGCCTTACTCGTTTACGCACACGAGCAAATACCCGAGGAGGCCTCTGATATGGCGACGTTTGAACAACTTTCTGCGCGATATGTTTCATACGAGAATCAGTCAAATGGCAGACTAATTGTCGATGAAGACTGCATTGGTGGAAGCCACACGTTCTGTGCTGCAAGCAAGGAGGTGTTGAAAAATTCTGGAGTGGCATTCCTCGTAGATTATTACCAGCAGAGGTTAAGCCAGAGCTTGCCTTGACTTCACCCTTAAAAGCATGCTGAACTAGATGGAGAACAGTCGCAGTTGAACTGCTCTTGGTCTGTTAATATAAATGTAAGACTAATTGGAAAATAATATCTTCTTGTTTCGGGCTAAAGTGCGGCCACTTGGCTGAGTAGAGACATTACGCTCTTCCATACAAGTTTCCAAAACCATCAAGCTTCATTCTCAAACCAGCGACACGGACAGACACATCCAGAAGAATCTGCGTCGAGACAGACACATCAACAAGCAAAATTGGCCTTGTGAAAACTTTTGAAAGTGACAAGAAAACGCTTCCTATTCTCTGCAACATGCTAACATTAATCAATTCTGCTAGTAAGATGGCGGCGGCCGGCTTTACCTTTAGAACATCATCTCCACTCCAGAGTTTCTTTCTTTAAAGCATCACTGGCTGCAAGCCAGTGGTCAGGCAACACGGACTGTGCAGGGCATATATAGGGGAGAGGTTGGCAGTAAACAGCAGTACACTTGGAATCATCACTTCTGCGGCATCGTCCTTTTACAGTATTCTTACACGGCACCCAAACCCGCTGTGAAAGACACGGCAAGATTCATGTAGTAACTCATAAAAAATGTACAATGAAAGTACGAAGGAAACCGATCAAAATTAAGCTATGGGAAAGTATTCAGCCATACTTCAATAAAACGTTTATATAAATACGGAGAAGAAGAAGCGGCAAGTATGTAAAGCTGTTATCAGCAAAAATGCATCCTTCTCACTTGCTGCTTATAAATTTTATGAAAGACAAGCAAATCGCAGGGCTACTTAGACAATAAAAAGGCGGAAAAGTAACATGCCCTCCTTGATATGTTGCATGAGTCAGTAAGTTTTCTCCTTCAGAACAGCCGTACTATTAACAATGAAACTTTTCGTTTGCATGAAATTACGTCAAACGCAGAGGCGCTAAATGCAGTGAACATTATAGCAGGCTACATCGTTGTGAGAGAGAAATAAACTTTTATTTTCTGAAACGGTAATTCAAGTCAGAACCCGGTTCACCCTAGGTGGGAGGACATTCGTTTTTTATGTACTGACCGCTTCGAAAGGTAACACACGTAAAACAACTTTCAGCCCAATACACCAGTAATAAATAGAATGCAATAAAACACTTATTTTAGAAGTGCCACCACATTACTATACAGATTAAACTATTCTTGGAAATTCGATTTTGCAAAATTCCCCTGGATCTGACAATACCTGTTATCCTTAAAATTGGAGCTTCGACTCTCGTATACACTCACAAGCATGTTTTCTATACTTTCCAGGCATATACTATTTTATGTAAGTGTTGCCCAATGTAAGTGTTGCCCAAAATGCTGCCTCAATCATTGACGTTCCGAAAAAAATTATTTGAGTATTATAATACGAGTGCGTAATTCATTTTCTTCCGTTTGTCAGATTATTTATAAGTGAATTCATATCTTAAATTACACAGAAATTATAAGTGAAATTTCATTTCTCTATCAATTAAAGGCCAACTGCGAAGGCATTTGGACTGCCTAAGAAGCCTTGCTTGCGGTCGCGTAGATATAGTGAGCCTCTGTGAAAAATTGGACGTTTGAAAGACGAGCGGAAGCGCCCGGAAGTGTTGGCGGAAATAACCGTTTTCAATACCGAAACGGGAAAACCCGCCGCCATTACCGGAAGTCACGCATCACCTTGGGCGCGCGGCTCCTCGGCTTGACCTCCGATCTCGTGACGCCCCATGCAGCCCGCGGCTCACTAAAGACTCTCGGAGGCAGCGTGATGCACCTTGGGTCATAGCGAGAGCCACCACGTGCCTCTGCTTAATTGCCATTTAAAGGCCGCTAACAAGAAAACTACGCAATTACCAGCCTTGCCACTTCGCCCAGGTTGCTTCAGTGACATTATATTACTGACAAATAACAAATAAGGCCAAAGTGGAGATTCGCTGCAGCTAGCCTTTAGGCTTTATCCGCTTGAGTCCTGTACATTGCTCCATAATGGGTATGAGCCACCAGTTTAGTGGACAACACGAACACTTGGCACATCGATAGCGGTGTCAGATAAAGAAGAGACAGAAATGAGTTTCTTCGACTGCATAAGGTGCTGCAGAAAGGTAACGCCATTTACGTTTCTCTGCGCTGGATTACCTTTAATTAGGTATTTTATTAAGTGTACTTAGTTATGACAGTTTTGTTATTTGTTTTCTCTGTGTGTAAGAAAGCATGTGTAGTGCCCTTAAACTAGCAAAGAGCCCCAAAGAATGCGCGCATGCCTCAACCACTGCTATATCTCCGCGGTGTTCGACGTACGGAACCAACTTTGTTCCCTTGTGAGTAGTAACTATGAATGTATTTAGCCTCATAAGCTGTTACTCACCTGGCTGTATTCACGTGGCTGTAAGGAGGAATTTACCGCAAAAATTTTCAAAATGGTTCTTTAATGGAGGAGCTAGCACAACTTAACATCTTACGTCGTCACTCTCCAGCAGGCGCGTTTACCTGCTTTGCGTGGTACAAACCGCCAGAACAGACCACTTACCCTCACGCTATGTACATTGGGGTAACTTTTCCTCTTTTTATCACTAGTTATTATTTAGTGCCGTGTACCACGTGCTACACAACTTCACCATGATATTCATAATTCTGACCTTATAATTGTCAGTGACCTTTTAGTGAATAAGACCGGCATGTGCAAACGGTCGAACGTGGGAGGAATTATTACTATTATGTGTATTTATGTAGATTAAGAGCTGAGGAAGAACCTAGAACAGGTCCTTAATGTACTTAAGAACCAAATGGCCCTTCTGGAGAGTGAGAGTTATTGGTAGTACCATACCGGACACGAGTAGGAACGAAACCACGAATAAGAATTTGTATGTATGGATCAACATTCAAAGCGCTTAGTCTATTTAACAACTAAGAGTGAACATAATTATCTAAGGCTTTTGAAATGTCGAAGAAAATGTTGTCCACAATAAATCCTGATTGAATGATACATGTAAATGTTATGTGAAAGTAAGAAGTTCAATTTCGCACGAAAAATGTTCACCGCGCTGCGAAGGAGAATGCCAACTTACTTTTTAGGAGGTTATATAGACGTGTGAATAGCCTGAAATGTCACAAGGGACTGACGCAAACAAGGTATGTCTCGATAGCAAAATATATGTTTCTGTAGATTTCTTCACTGGCGCAACCTTACCAATGTTTTTATGTTCAGGTAAGGAACATAGTCGTATGAGTGCAGAAAGATAGTTTAAGCTTACAGAGCAGCACTCATTGCTAATGTTTTGGAATTTTGTATTATTATATTAAGCCTCTCTAAACCTTTGTATCACCGTCTTATTTCAGTCAAGTCTAAAACTATATTGAATACATGGGAAATCCGTTTAATTGTAGGAGCCCTGCTAAATGATAAGCCGTTGCAATAGAAATGACAGTAAAAGCGTCATTAAACGTGTGACACAAGAGCCCTAAGGCAACTATGTGACCCAGTACTCGTCCACATTCGAATCCTAGCGTCCTTATGGGTGCAAAAGATGTCATTTTCATCGATGCCCTGCGACATCTTTCAGCGGGCATATTACTACGAGGCGTTGTAGTTCACTATCGTAGTACCTGCGCCACACGAGCTTACAGTGACACAGCAGACCACGCTGCCTCTTCATTCGGATTAGATAGTCTACTCAAGCTGCGTTCTGTCAAAGTGGAGAGCCTGGAGAAGAGTGGAGTGCAGGAGAAGGGTGGTCTCCTGCACAGCCTATAATACAGCTGTGCAGGAGACCACCCAGCAAACCCCATTTGAACTTGTCTATGGACGTCGCGTCACGACACCTTTAGACGCCATGCTTCCTGTAGACGACGGCACCACGACAAGTGAGGGCGCTGATGACTTTATCCAGAAAGCAGAAGAAGCTCGCCAGCTTCCTCGGAACCGCATCCGTAGCCAGCAGAGTACCGACGCCCGTCGTTACAACCAGAGCCGACGAAATGTCCAGTACGACCCCGGCGACCACGTGTGGGTGTGGATACCTGTCCGTCACCGTGGGCTCTCGGAGAAATTGCTGCGACGATACTTCGGACCATACGAGGTTGTGCGCCGGCTAAGCGATGTGAATTACGAGATCCTGCCCCAAAGCGTTGATCCTCGCTAGAGCCGACGACGTCCCCGCCCCGAAGTTGTACACGTAGTATGGATGAAACCGTACTACACCCGCGAGTGAAGTGCACCTTTCAAACCCTTCGCCGTCCTACGCAGTGTTGTGTGGTTATCCTTCGTTTCCTGTGACCACATTTGCTATTACAGCTGTCTTGCCCCCTTATGAACTTTATTTTACCCAGCCGACCGGGACGGTCGCTTTTGGAAGGGGAGAAATGACGCGATATAGGCTGGCACCTGCGGCCGCCGGCCGCTGCAACCAGAACGACGAAGTGTGTTCTGAAACGCGCGCTCTCCGAGTGTCAGCTTATATTGAAAAGAACACCGTTTTGCCAAGGTCTCGATTGCTGTCTTCGTTACAATATTTCCAAAACTTAACTTTAGTCTTTCACCAATAGGCCACGAATTACAACCACCTTCTCCCTTGATAACAACGCTGTGGAACTGACCACAACTTACAAGTACCTTGGTATCAATCTTCATTCAAACTTATCATGGAATAATCATATTAATCTTACCCTTGCCTTCTGTAACCGTACTCTTAGAGTACGGTTTGAGGAGCCCCACTGCATGTTAAAAAACTAGCGTACAACACTTTAATTGTGATGTTTTTTTCGTCACCGATCTCGGAGGCGTGCGGGTGTTAGAATAGATGGAGAAGGAAGACGGATGGCGACACAGCAAACAGATTTTTTAATAACACGCACACTCAAAACTCAAACTAAAAATCAAGCACACTAAACACACTGCGGGAGAAATCCTAACAAAAATACACTAAACAAGATCTATTTTGCGCCTACGCTTGTCTGTGGCGGCTGATCTTTCAAAGTCAGGCAACCCTGTCATATCAATGAGACGCTACGAGTACGTGTCACCTTGTTGCGCTTGCCGTTGCCCGTTTGTCCGAGTGCGAGGCTTGGCGGCTCCTTTTCCAAGAGTTCTGTGCTCTCGTCGATTCTGTAGTTGCGTTTGTCTTGCCGTCGGCTCGTCGGTGCACTCGTCTTAGATGCCGGCGTCTCAAACTTCGTCGGTGAAGTGACACGGCGTTGACTGGGGCCACCTGGGTAGGCCTAGCGTTGGTATGCGTCGCAACTTCTCCGTGAGTGCCGACGTGGCGTCCCGTGGAGAATCGAACGTGCTGGTCTGCCGCAGAAGGGGGATCCTCTCTGGGGTGCCCGGTCCTGCCGTGAGAGGCTGCAGCCAGTCCAGGAGCCTCGCTCGAACTTGCCGAGGTCGACGGCCACACCTTGGACGGCCAACGTCACGGACTCAGCAAGACCCCCAAGTCTCCCGTCGCCAGAGCGGAGCTGGCGATGCGACCTTCCTGGCCCGGAGCCACGTCGATAATCCTCAGACAGCGCCGTTCATCCCTCGATTACGGCTCGGCTCACGCGCCTCGAGAGCTCGTGCCGTTCCGAACACCGTGCTTCACGTGCTCTTCTTCTTTTGTGCGCCGCAGGCGGCCTCTTGCATATGACATGGGTCCCCTTTTAAGAGTTTTTTCTCAAAAAACTGCCCACTGTCCGTCTTCTTACTTGGTGGTGGGCTTGACTCTTGTGACTTGGGTGCTTCTGTGCCTCGTCGCCGCATACCATTTATCACCACACTTCACTGCACTGTCGCGCACATTTCACCATTGGCACTGTTCACAGCACTCTCGAGTTCATTGTTCGCACCACTAAATACATTGCCCTCAATTGTTCGCAATGTTATGAAGTTGTGAAGCCACTCACCAAAGAGACTATACATTGTTCACAGTACTAAACCACTACCTGGTCTTTCATTGGGTTTATAGCACCGTCTCACAAAACTTTGTATATCCCGGTGTATTCCTGGCCAAAATACCATTTTCGTTAGTGTTGTTGCCAGCTGTTTTTTATTTCTATGACCATTCACATGTCCCTTTTCCAAAATGCTTCGTCTATGTTGCATGGGCAGCATCAATTGCCTCCTGCATTCTCCCTCGCTTCAAAACGTCCTGTATATCAGGCCATCTTTTAATTCATAAAAAACTCCTGACCTGTCTCCTTCGCTCATATGTCTTCCCCCGATTCTTCGCCTCGCGTACCTAAGTGTTTGATCCTCTCTCTGCTGTCGCCCCAGCTCTTCAATTGATAAGCCAAGTTGCTTCACTACTGTAGGCGTGTTGACCTCTTGCGCTTTACTCTCCTTACTGCCAGCGCAGTTCCTAGGTCCGCTAGGTTGAGGAGGTCCACCTTGCCACCTGGGGTCCTTTACTCCCCTCACTCCGGATACATTACCTAAAATTAGGTCATATAGAGGATCTTCTATGCACCTAGCTGTCACCTTTCCTGTATAATATGGCGTGCATATATGGATCTGAGCTTCTGGAAGGTGCCTCACGGATCTGTCGACTAACATAACAGGCTTCACTTTTCCAGTCATATTCTTTGGATGTACTAAACTCTTCCTTACTAGAACGGTGTTCGCGCCCGTGTCCCTTAATATGGTAGCCTTCTTCCCCTCTACTTTGCCTTCTACTACTGGCATGTCGCTCTTTCTTATCGACAATGGCTACGCTTACCACTTCTAATTTCTCCTTTCCTAAGAACCTGTCCGCCTCGTCAGTATCATTAGGTGCTGTGACGGCTAGAACTTTTTCCGTTTTTTGTCTACATTCTTCAGTGTTATGACCACTCCTGTTGCACCATTCGCAATATTTCCGCTGGCGTTGGTCATCGCGTCCTACACGACAATGAATTGCTTGATGACCGAGACGGTCACAAAGGAAACATCTCTGCTGGGCCCTGCGCCCACCCATTTGGGATCTCTCTCTCAGCTCATCGTCCTCTGCAGTGGGAGCATCTCTAACACTATTCCCTAGGTTTACCAATCCCTGCGCCTCTACAAACTGGTCCGTTTGTTCTGCCATTTCTTTCACCGTCTGCAATTTTCTTTCTTTCAGAAATATTGCTAACCCTTTGCTACATCTGGCAAGAAACTGCTCACCAACAATCTTGTCGCGGATTGCTTCATATGTCTTTTCCGTTTCCGAAAGCTCTATCCACCTTTCAAAATAGTTAGTTGGCACGCGAACTGTTTGCCTGTCTCCGAGTCTTCTGGCTTACACGACCGAAATTTCTCCCAAAACCCTTCTGCCGTCAACCTAAATCTCTGTAATAAAGTCTTCTTCACCTTGTAGTAGTCTAGCGATTCTTCTGCTGTCATGCGCCCATACACACTCAAAGCTTCACCCAATAAACATAGGCTTAAGGCGTTAGCCCACTCGCTCTTCTCCCAGCCTTGCCCGATCGCTATTCTCTCGAACCGATGCAAATATGCATCCAAGTCGTCTCTTCGCTCGTCAAAAGGAGCCATTAATTTTCTAGGGCAAATCCACTTTGGTCTGGAAGCAGCTGAGTCGGATGACGCCGATCCGGGTGAACTCGTTCCGTCGCGAGAACCCGCGCCCATCTCTGCTAGTCTTATCTTTAGTCTTATTTTTATCTTTATTTATTTTTAGTCTTTATCTTTAGACTTTAGCTAGTCTTATTTTGTGCTGTTGTTCACGCTCTACGCGTGCTCGTTCATGCTCCTTCTCTTTCTCTTGACGAGTGTACTCGAAGAATGTCATTGTCTCGTCCTTTGAGAGGTTTAAATCCTTGGCTATTGCCGCCAAACGTTCCCACTCCATCTTTGCTACTCCCGAGTATCGGTGACTGGGCTAAGATAGAATCCGGGACGGATCCTGGCAGGCTCGCCAATTGTGATGTTTTTTTTTTGTCACTGATCTCGGAGGCGTGCGGGTGTTAGAAGAGATGGAGAAGGAAGACGGATGGCGACACAGCAAACAGATTTTTTAATAACATGCACACTCAAAACTCAAACTAAACATCAAGCACACCCAAGCACACTACGGGAAGAAATACTAATAAAGATACAAGCTAAAGCCTAATGTACACAACAAGTTCTACTTGGTGCCTACGCGCGTCCGTGGCGGCTAACTCTTCAAAGTCAGGCAACCCTGTCTTATCTCTGAGACGGTACGAATAAGAGTCACCTTGCTGCGTTCGTCGTTGCACGTTTGTCCGAGTCCGAAGCTCGTCGGCCCCTTTTCTCCAGCAGTAGGTGTTCTCGTTGATGCTATAATCGCCTTTGCCTTGCCGTCAGCGCGTCGTCTCTTTATCGGTAGGGAGCTCGCCGGTACTTCGTCGGAGATGAGCTCGTCAATAAGTCTTCAGTGACGGCGTTCAGCGTTGCTTAGGCCCACCTGGATAGGCCTAGCGGCGGGATGTGTTGCAACTTCATGAGTGCCGACGTGGCGTCCCGCGGAGAATCGAACGTGCCGGTCTGCCGCAGAAGGGGGATCCTCTCTGGGGTGCCCGGCCCTGCCGTGAGAGGCTGCAGCCAGTCCAGGAGCCTCGCTCGAACTTGCCGAGGTCGACGGCCACACCTTGGACGGCCAACGTCACGGACTCAGCAAGACCCCCAAGTCTCCCGTCGCCAGAGCGGAGCTGGCGATGCGACCTTCCTGGCCCGGAGCCACGTCGATAATCCTCAGACAGCGCCGTTCATCCCTCGATTACTCTTCAACCGGATTTCTGCCGTCGCCGTCGTCGTCGCCGTCGCCGTCGCCGTGAGGTTCCGTATAGATAAAATCTTCACCGCGCGCCGTATGCCCGAGCGGAAGCGTGCTGGGACGCGCGCTATCGCGGAGAGCGAACGCACTCAATCTCCTACGCGCAAGCAACGAAGCGGGAAGCCAGCGCCGGAGGGAGCGGGGGGGGGGGGGCACTTCTACTGTACCAACAACCGTGCTCGTCGCTCGACCGCACGGTCTCTTATCTCGCCCACGCGCATGCAAGGAAGCGGGAAGCCAGCGCCGGAGGGAGCCGGGGGGGGGGGGAGGGGCGCACTTTTCCTCTGCCAAGAACCGCGCTCGTCGCTCGCCGCACCGTCTCTTATCTCCACACGGCTCTGACCTTTATGCACTGTGCGTTCGCCGCTCAGTTTCTGTTGCAGCGATAGACCGCACGTACCTTCGCCCGCTGCTGCGGCGTATATATGCGCTTGCTGCCAGCGTTTTCACAGTCGTTGTCTGCAGTCATTCAGTGTGATCTATTCATGTTTGTTTGTGCGCGCTCACACCACGCTTGTTCATTCAGTTAGTAATAGTCGGGTCACATTTTCCAACGCACGCTACACATGTAATGCTGCCCGGATCGGCAGTGCAGCGCTACAGGTGTGTCCCTTCGCACGCGCGCTGCCCACGGGAAGCGCTTCTCATCAACACCACCGTTTCACACGCGCCTTCTCGTGGTCATCGAGTCTCTCTTCATGTCGGTCTACTTACGCCGCAGCACACCTGCTTACTTAATCAGCTCATGTTTACTACAATTCATATTGCTACCAAAGCCGCTCACCTTACTTCGTATGACATTGCTGTGTTGCTATCGCATTCATTGCTTCGCCCTTAGGGCGAAACTGTGACATTTTTTTCAGATTATTCACGCTACACCAGTGTCACCTCGTTAAAGAATAAAGCTGAGTTGGACAACTTAGCACTTCGCCGTAAAATTTCTGGCGTATCACTTTTCCATAAGTTTTATCACCATGCATCACTTCATGTTGACTTCTTTCAGTCACCACCAGTTATTTTTCCACGTCGTGATCATCCATATAAAGTCAAACGCATTAACTGCCAGTCTTCCCATGATGCGTATTCGTTCTTACGGCACACAATCACTGTTTGTAGCGGCTTAGCATCAGACATTGCCACAAAATCCGACTTAACTAAGTTTGAAGATCTCATTCGCTGACGACTTGCCACTTAATCTTATTACTAATATAATTATTTTGGGACTTTACAGTGCTTTCGAAGTCTGTTGCTGTTTGCTTTTCATTGCAGTTGCTTGATGTTTCTCCTAATATGAACTAATGTTTTCTCTGCAATATTTTTTACTTATCTTGTGCATTACCTATGTTTTTTTGCTCTATTATTACTTGTGTGCTTTCTTCTTCTTCTTCTTTCTGGGGTTTTACGTGCCAAAACCAGTTCTGATTATGAGGCACGCCGTAGTGGAGGGCTCCGGATTAATTTTGACCACCTGGGGGTCTTTAACGTGCACTACAACGCAAGCACACGGGCGTTTTTGCATTTCGCCTCCATCGAAATGCGGCCGCCGTGGCCGGGATTCGATCCCGCTACCTCGTGCTCAGCAGCGCAACGCCTTAGCTGACTGAGCCACCCCGGTGGGTTACTTGTGTGCTTTATTTTCTTTTTAGTATGATGTATTACTGCAATCTTTTACCAGTGCCTATGCGCCTGTGCCCCCCATGGAATACCCTCGTAATGAGGCATTTGGGGATATTTTGGATAAATTAGTACATAATATGAACTTGAGCACTTTGGAATAACAGATGCGGGCAACAGAACAAATGAAGTAAACAAAGTTAGGAAAGATTCTGAGAGCAACATCCCGTGGTCCCAACGAAAGATACGTAGTGGCGTTGCCTTGGAGGGATGGTTTCGAGCTTCCCAACAACAGACAAGTGGGGACTATTGGGGATATAGGACGACACCATAGGAGAACAGCTGCGAGCTGGGAACGCCGAAATTGTTGAAGTTCCTCCAGATCAAAAAACAAGCTATTTTACATGCCGCGTAAAGAAGTCATCCGAGAACAAGTATTGCTAACGAAAATTCGGGTGGTTCGCGATGCGTCCCCGCATACCAAGGGATGCAAGTCTCTCAACGAGTGCCTTGAAAAGAGAGACAAAATTATCAAGACCTTGGAAAACTACTCCTGCGCTTCAGGACGCACCCCGTTGCGGTAATCTCCAGTATGGATAAAGCGTTCTTGCAGATATCTATGCGGCAGCAAGACAGCGATCCTTTTGGCTTCTTGTGGTTTACCGAACCTAATCCATACTAACCTTCAAGAATGGAGGATAACACATGTCCCTTTGCAGCTATGTGTAGCCCATTCCTGCTCACAGACACAATCCTTTACCACAAGAAACTAGCACCTGGTGTATCACCTCACTAACAGCGAACACACTGGCCAAGTCATTTTACGTAGACAACCTGGTTACAGATGCCAACGCAGAAGAAGCGGAGAAAAAAATTTTGTCAAGAATCGCAAGTAGTAGTGAAGGTAATGAGAGCAGCATTCCGGGCAAGTTGGACTCCATTACTCAAGTATTATTGCGCAACAAAAAGAGACGGACGTGTGAGAAGAAGAACACACATCAAGCGCAAACTTTCAACTAAATATATTGTGCCACTGAATCGTTTTATAAATGTGAAGCCGTATAGAATGCGCATGCGCTTACATGAAGAAAAAAGGACTGCGGATTCGTGTAACATAGTTATGAGCCAAGTGATGCCGCCTGCAAGAAACTTAGTTGTTGCAATCACCTGCGCTTCAGTGATCTCATGGATGAGTTGCGTCCTGCGACGGGACACAATCGTGCAATCGTCCTCGATAGGTTTGCAGCCGTAATCGCGACAATGATTCACCAAGGAATATGGCTTAGAAGAAGTTTCTGTGGGCCTATTTGGTGCGTACTTGATAAACTTTTTAAAGCGCAAACAAGAGACAAGGCACAAAAAAAAGGTCAGACACAGGACAAGCGCCTGTCCTGTGTCTGGTCTTTCTCTTGTGCCTTGTCTCTTGTTTGCGCTTTAAAAAGTTAATCGCCAAAAACCCACCGGTGCCTTTTTTTACGTTCTTGCAGTGTTCGCGGAGCCGATCATTGAGGCGACGCCCAGTTTTCCCGATATATTGCTTCCCACATGAAAGCGGGAGGTTGTACGCCACACAGTGTACACACTCGACGAACTTTTTGCGGTGATGCTTAGTGCACTTATCGGACGGGACGGCATTTGAATACGTCAACTTGCAAAGCGTGCCGAGCTTGTTGGGAGCAGAAAAGAAAACTCTTACATCTGTCCTTTGAACCATCTTTTTCAAGTTATGGGAGATACCCTGCATGTAGGGTACAACACTTACTTTGGGGCGTTTATCGGGAGGGACATCAGCAACTTGCTTCTGCATGCTGGGTCGCGCTTTTCTTAAAATGCGTTCCGCGACCTGCACCAGCTAAGGATATTCAGCCAAGAACAAACGTCGAGTTTGGTTCTCAAAACTTGCGTCCACTACATGGCAGCAAGGCTTGCTAATGGCATTCTTGAAGCACAAACTGATAATGGCCCGCGTAACAAGCTTAGAGTGTGGGGACGTATATGACAGAAATGGCTTGTTGGCGCGCGGCTCATACGACCAACACGTGTGGCTATCCTGAAAGCTCAGGCGAAGATCAAGAAAGCGAACAGACATCTACACCGGCAACTCATGAGTAGTTTGAAGGAGAACTAAGCGCTTTTTGAAACGTTTCTAACGCTTTCTTTGTTTACAGAATGAAGGAAACAGAAGAGCAGTCAATAAACATTAAAAACTCATCAACGTATCTAATTATCTTAAAAGCTGCAGTGCCTTGCAGTTGTAGTGAAATGTCATGGTCTAAAAAGGATAAAAACTAGTGACTAAGAATTGTAGCAGTGCAGGAGCCGATACAAACTCCGCTCTTCTGCAATGGTTATCCCATGTAATGAAAGTGGAATTAAGATAAAGATGTAAAAGTTCTAAAAACTGAGTGCAAGAAATAACGGCCTCGTTCTGGAAAGAAACAGCACCATAATCATCAATACATTGCTCAACACAATACAATATACTTCTATGCAGCAAGAAATAATAAATGTCCTTAACATCGATGAGAAACGGCTGAAGGCGAAGGTGAGAATGTAACTTCAAAAAATTAATCACAATGTCTGAGCTGACAGGGTCCCTGACAGGCAGAAAGCCCAACTTGTAAAAACATGGCCAATGCCTTTTGCCAAGTATCAATTTCTGACACAATTACCCGTAACGGGACACCGGATTTATGCGTTTTGGTACTGAAGAAAACATATAGATGATTTCCCTTGCTGTTTTCAATGGCATTGGTTAACTTTTGTAGATTAAGTTTGTTGCACATGCGCTTTGCCTCCGCCTTTACCTTAGCCAGCGACACCTCCCTATAAAAGATAAACGTGGCACTGATGGCTTCTAGAGCCTTGGCGTTAAAATCCTCAGCAGGGAACACAGCAAAACCGCCTTCTTTATCGGCTGGAATCACACACAGCGCATTGTCTACGAGTGAAGAGGCCACCCGATTCACCGATATCTTCGGAATCGGTTGCTACGCGGTCCAATGTAAATAATGCCTTTATAGCAGTTCGCTTCGCTTTACGTTGACAAAGCTGCCAGAAGTTAGGTAGCAGCAGTCCATGTAGCAACGGCAGTGAAAGTCTTCAGTCCAATCGTAGAGATTTATCGTTTCCGCAAGCTTCAGCGTCTGTTGAGGATCATAGCCTGGCTGTTAAGAATTACGGACCGTTGCGGACACAACACAGACGAGATTGGCCGTGTGACCGCCACAGACGTCTTTCGTGCTGAACACTACTAGGTTAAATAAATCAAAAGCACCACAGTGCTACCGAACTCCGATGCATATTGTCACGAGCGGCGATCCTGTGGTCGGTGCTTGGACGATGACGACGACGACGGGTGGTTTTTCTGGTGTGCACGCGCTCCCCTGAACGATTGCTGCAGCGCTGTGCGCCTTACCCTGTAAATATATCCATTGTATATATATTCTCCCCGTAACATCTTTGGTGGAGGTGCGGGGTACGCTCGCTACAACACCGGGAACTGGATCTTCGCAGCGGACGGCGCATTGCTGCCACCACAATGACCGACCAAGCGACCCAGTGTGAGCAAGACCCGTCACCGGTCATTCTCTTGCACCCTCGTGATCCCGGGACATTCAACGGCACCAGCGGCGTGGAAGTCGATGCATGGCTGGCAATGTATGAGCGCGTCAGCCGCACTAACAAGTGGGACCCGACCATAATGCTGGCTGGCGAATCTCATCTTCTATTTGCAGGGCACTGCGCTACTCTGGTTCGAGACGCATGAGGCAGATCTGACGAGTTGGGACGTCTGTAAGCAGAAATTACGCGATCTAATTGGGAGACCTATCGCACGACAACTAGCGGCCAAGCAGGAGCTCGCTATTCGTGCTCAGACGTCCACGGAGCCGTACATCTCGTATATTCAGGACGTGTTGTCTCTGTGCAACAAGGTCGACAAGGACATGCCTGAAGTGGACAAAGTGGGCCACGTACTGAAAGGCATAGCCGATGACGCATTCAATCTGCTACTGTGTAAGAAATGCTCAACGGTGGAGTCGGTCATCGCTGAATGTCGTCGTTTTGAGCTCGCCAAAAGTCAACGTATCACTCACCGCTTCGAGCGACTTCCTAATACGGCTGCCACGTCCTCCTCCGAAGGTTTAGCCACGCTTCGGCAAGCGCAAGCTCCAGAAAACGTCACCAGGATCGTCCGTCGAGAACTCGAGGCCATGGCACCCGTTACACCTCATGACGGTATGCAAAGCAACAACCTGGCTCCGATTTCGCTAATTCAGGCCGTGGTTCGCCAAGAGGTCGCGAATATGGGCATTTTACCCACCTTTGATAACGGTCATACTGCGACCAACCCGGTCGCCCCTGTCGTCGCTGCTGCAAGACCGAACACGACCTTCAGGCCACGTTATCGAAATCCAGCCGATTGGCGCACACCTGATGACAGGCCCATCTGCTTCACGTGCTCTAGGATTGGACACATCGCCCACCATTGCCGCAGCCGCTGGACCACGTCCTATCGCCCAAACACTTACAATCGCCCGGACCATGCACCATATGCCCCGTCGTTCCGTCCTGAGGCCTCAAGTGCTGAACGTCCTCCTAGGGAAAACCGGATCAGCCGCTCACCATCGCCCCAGCGCCGTCAGTCCCGCTCGCCCCAACCTCGCCGCTCTCGGTCTCCCTTTGGCCGCCTCTCGGAAAACTAGCCAGTGCAGCCCCCGGAGGTGACGCTGCATTTACGACCCGGCCTGAAAATCCTCTGATTGTCCCTTATACCCGATGCAACCTTCTTGAAGTTCTGGTTGATGGTGTGGCAGTTACCGCTCTTGTTGATACCGGCGCACAAATTTCTGTAATAAGCTCGAGCCTCCGGCACCGCCTCCAGAAAGTCCTGACGCCCGCGACTTCACCTACCCTCCGAGTAGCCGACGGGAGTACACCTGCCGTACTTGGAATGTGCACCGCACGCATCACTATTTCTGGTCGCCACACATCTGTTCTTTTTGCTGTTCTAGAACAGTGCCCCCATGACCTCATATTGGGAATCGACTTTCTGTCCACACACGCTGCCCTTATCGACTGCTCCGCGGGCCTTCTCCGGCTAGAACTTCCTTCGTGCCCCGACAACGTTGATGCCGGCCCACCCCGCCTACGCTCCGTCGAGTTTCTTCGACTGCCTCCGCAAGCCGCAATATACGTCCAGCTGTCGGCCTTTCCGCCCCTACCCGACGGCGACTACGTTGCCTGCCCTATTCCTCAGGTCGCCATGACACGCAATGTCGCGCTACCCTATACGGTGGTGACAGTTAGAAACAACGGCACCGCCTTTCCCATCCTAAATTTTGGCTACTCGACGCAAGTTCTTCCTCGCGGCATATCACTCGCTCATCTGACCCCATTGGCCGGCCACACGGTTTCTGCCCTGACCACAGAACCTCCACCGGATTTTTCACCGCCGTCATTGCAGTCAGATTCGTCCTGCGACCACTTCGCCCGCATGATATCAGGAGACCTCGCTCCGGCACAGTCCGCTGCCCTTCGCCGCGTGCTGGTTTCCTACCAGGATATCTTTGACTTTGGCGACCGTCCTTTGGGCCAGATTTCCGTCGTCACCCATCGCATTCATACCCGCGATGCGAGTCCTATTCACCGACGGCCTTACCGTGTGTCAGCTCCGGAGCGTGCTGTCATCCAACAGGAAGTGGAGAAAATGCTGGGCAAAGGCATAATTGAACCCTCATGCAGTCCTTGGGCCTCTCCCGTCGTACTCGTGAAAAAGAAGGACAATAGCTGGAGATTCTGTGTAGACTACCGCCACCTTAACCAGATTACCAAGAAGGATGTGTATCCTCTCCCGCGTATTGATGACGCACTGGACTGCTTGCACGACGCCAGATATTTCTCTTCCATCGACCTGCGCTCAGGATACTGGCAAATCGCTGTGGACGACCAAGACCGCGAGAAGACCGCCTTCGTGACTCCTGATGGCCTCTATCAATTTAAAGTGATGCCTTTTGGCCTATGTAACGCCCCTGCTACTTTCGACCGCATGATGGACTCTCTTCTTCGAGGCATCAAGTGGTCCATATGCCTTTGCTACCTGGACCATGTTATCGTTTTTTCGACTACGTTTGAAAACCATCTCACTCGCCTGTCCACCGTCCATGATGTTTTTCGCCGCGCTCGTCTTATCTGCGTACTCGGCCACCTTGTTGACGCTGCAGGCGTGCAGCCAGACCCTGACAAAGTCCGCGCGGTTAGTCAGTTCCCTACTCCACGGTCGGCCAAGGATGTCCGCAGTTTTCTTGGCCTGTGTTCATACTTCCGTCGTTTTGTCCAGAACTTCGCGGAAGTGGCCCGCCCTCTAACTGGCCTACTCAAGAAGGACGTCGTTTTCACTTGGGGTCGTGACCAAGCGGACGCCTTTTCATCGCTCGTTGCCATCCTAACGAACCCACCTGTTCTAGCACATTTCGACCCGTCAGCCAGCACGGACGTTCGTACCGACGCCAGTGGCCACGGTATAGGCGCCGTCCTTGCACAACAGCAGCACGGCCTCCACCGCGTGGTCGCCTATGCAAGCCGCCTTCTGTCGCCATCGGAGCAAAATTACTCTATCACAGAACGCGAGTGCTTAGCACTCGTCTGGGCCATCGCAAAATTCCGTCCGTACCTGTATGGCAGGCACTTTTCAGTTATTACAGACCACCATGCGCTTTGCTGGCTCTCCTCGCTCAAGGATCCCACTGGTCGCCTTAGCCGTTGGGCACTCCGCTTGCAAGAGTACTCATTTTCTGTTTTCTACAAATCTGGACGGCTTCACCAAGACGCTGACTGCTTGTCACGATACCCGGTCGATCCCCCTGATACACTGGAAGATGAATCTGACACCTTTGTTCTGGCCATTACAGACTTCATCCACATAGCTGACGAACAGCGCCGCGACTCATCTTTGCGGCCTATTATAGACGGTCTCAACTCGCCACACCCTGACCCTTCCCTACGGATGTTTGCGCTCCACAATGACACCTTACACCGCTACAACGCCCGGCCTCACGGCGCTGAGCTCTTGCTTGTTGTCCCCGCGCATCTTCGCTCTACTGTTTTGCGCCAGCTTCACGATGCACCGACGGCCGGACACCTACGCGTGTCACGCACGTATGATCGCATCCGTAGGCGCTTCTTTTGGCCTGGTCTCTACCGTTCTGTGCGACAGTACGTTGCGGCTTGTGACCACTGCCAGCGACGCAAGACTCCTGCCCTACTGCCTGCTGGCAGCCTTCAGCCCCTCGACATCCCTGATGAACCATTTTTCCGGGTGGGACTCGATCTTCTAGGGCCTTTTCCCATGTCAACCACTGGCAATAGATGGGTTGCAGTCGCTACTGACTACGCAACGCGGTACGCTGTTACACGAGCACTTCCCACCAGCTGTGCTACTGATGTAGCCGATTTCCTTCTTCACGACGTCATCCTGCGCCACGGTGCTCCTCGTCAGTTAATCACGGACCGCGGCCGCTGCTTCCTGTCTAAAGTGGTCGACGGCATTCTTCGTTCTTGCAAGACCAATCACAAGTTCACCACTGCGTACCATCCACAGACAAACGGCCTTACTGTACGCCTCAACCGTACTCTCACAGATATGCTTGCTATGTACGTGTCTGAGGACCACCGAGACTGGGACATTAACTTGCCTTTTGTGACCTTCGCCTACAACTCTTCTCGTCACAATACAGCTGGCTATTCACCTTTTTATCTACTGTTTGGCTACGACCCACCATTACCTATGGACACCATACTTCATGCTCACGCAGACACATCCTCTGCCTATGCTCGTGATGCTCTTGCCCGTGCTGACATCGCCCGTCAGGTTGCCCGCGATCGCTTGTTGGCTTCACAGGTCAAACAAAAATGTCTCTATGACCGCCGACACCGGGAGGTGAACTTCCCTCCAGGATCGCTCGTCTTGCTGTGGTTCCCGTCACGTCGCGTTGGCCTATGCGAAAAACTTCTCTCCCGTTATGCTGGCCCTTACCGCGTCGTACGCAAAGTCACTAATGTGACCTATGAAATCGCTCCGGTAAATCCTACGTCGGCCTCTGCAACAATCGCGAGTGACATAGTCCATGTCTCGCGTCTTAAACCGTACCACTCTCGGCCCGGGCCCTAATTGCACCGGGACGGTGCTTCTGCCACCGGCGGGTAATGTCACGAGCAGCGATCCTGTGGTCGGTGCTTGGACGATGACGACGACGACGGGTGGTTTTTCTGGTGTGCACGCGCTCCCCTGAACGATTGCTGCAGCGTTGTGCGCCTTACCCTGTAAATATATCCATTGTATATATATTCTCCCCGTAACAATATCACGAGGATGACCAGTGGAACCTACGTCAAGTATCACCGATCTGCGTCCATTCATAGACACCGACAGCATTCCCAGAGTCGGCGGATGGTTGTAGCACATTGATTCACTGCAAGGAGTGAAGCACCCAATAATACTCTCAGCAAATCATTCTTACTCAAGTCTGGTGGTCTTCAGAGGCCATCATCAGGCCATCATCAGGAGCTCGCGACACGCTTCAGCTGCTGATTGAGTCCTCTTGGATTGGCCGGCCGCGTATCAGAGTGAAGAAGGTGATACGTAGCTGCTATGTGTGCTAACGTTTCGCAGCCACAGCAGGAAGTGCTTGAACGGCACATTTACCAAGTGACCGGGTAACGCCCATAAACCCTTTCTAAGTCGCTGGTGTGGAATTCACGGGCCTTCTCTCAGCACGGATACAAAGTGGAGACGCCAAGTGTTATGTTGCACTTTTCACTTGTGCTGTTTTGACAACAATTCACCTCAAGCTCGTTTCCAGCATGACCTCTAAGTCATTCCTATTGATGCTGGGGCTTTTTGCCAGCCGAAGAAATTGCTGACAGTTTATCTATCCTGACAATCCACGGATTTCTCAAAAAAAACATCAGCAGACGTGGACCGGCTCTTGCACATGTTCGGAGAAATAAACCTCGTGAGAGATCTCATCGACAACGGGATCTCACGGAAATTTATCGTGCCGAATGTCCCATGCATGGTGGCGTAGATGGTGGGAGCGGCTCGCCAGTTAAGTGAAGGCTCCATTGCATAAGATCCTCGGCAGAGCCTCCATACAATTTGAAGATATCACGACCATTGTATCGGTGCAATGGTTATCAAGTGTTACTTTGTTACTGTGTGCCGCGTATATGATGTCCGTGGTCACTGTTGACATGTGCTAGTGTGTCGCTAGTCAATGGCATGCCTCGTATACACCCAGACTCCCTTTATATGGTGAAGCCAGTGAATCATTTCTGCCTGTTTTGTTCATGTTGCTGCCCGAATAAAAACTTGACCTTACGGCGTATTTCTCCAACAAGGCGACGAGCATGAGATAGTTCGTGCTGAGGCAATGACCGAGACTGCAGCAACGACGACGCCAGCGAGGACATCAGTGATGACCACTACCCTCGGATCTTTGGCAGAGTTCTTCCCAGACTCTGGCAATATTGACCTTGGAAGGTTCTGCCTGTATGCAACCGCCAACAAAGTAGATGCAAGTGGGAAGTCGCAAGTCTTCTTAACAGTCCTGGGTGAAAAGGCGTACGCGACTCTACGTAGCCTGCTGCTGCCGAAAAAAACCAACGGAGGTCAAGTACGAAGAAGCTGCAGAAGCTCTCCGAAAGCATTATGCTCCAAAACGGTCAGTGGTTACCGAACGGTATCACTTTTACCAGCGAAAGCAAGAACCGTACGAAAGCCTGAAACAGTTCGCCGTCTTGCTGAAAACACTGGCTCGTTTGAAACATTTCTGGAAGAAGTGCTCCGCGATCGACTGATCACTGCAATCCGCACGGATTCGATTCGATGCCGTCTTCTTGCCCTGTCGGACGACGAAGTCACCTATGAGCGACTCTGCCAAATCGCTAACGCTTTGGAAACGGCTCAGTAAAACATCCGAGAGATGCTACTGGAGGGGACAACTGCCACTTCTGCCGACGTTTACTGGCATCGTGAACCCACCAAGCAAGGCAGGCGACACGCGACGAAGACCGCTAACGACGAGCAGCGTGCCCCCCAGAACGGTCCAAGGAAGCAACTTGGGAAAGGCACTATTCGTGGCGAACTGCACGCGCCAGTGAGTTGTACTTTGCTCAAAAGTACGTGTTTCATATGCTCGAAGCCAGGTCATGTAGCGAAAATGTGCAAAACAAAGGTTGTGCACAAAGTTGAGGAGAACTTACCGGCAACCGGCTTGCTTACAGTTTGTACGACTAACAGAGTTCATAGTTCTCCGCCTGTTGTGCTTAAAATGAAGGTAAACGGCAAGGATATTCCGATGGAATTAGACACGGGAGCCACTGTTACCATAATGTCTGAAAGAGACTTCAATGCAAATTTACCAAACTACCCATATTCGGAAGATGACTTGCGTCTAGGGTTATACAACGACACGGCACTCAAAGTGAAAGGTGTAGCGAACGTCATTGTTTCTTTTCAGAACTGAAGCTACGATCTGCCTCTTATAATTGAAAAGCAGGAAAATGAAGCTTGTATGCCGACGCTTTTAGGTCACGATTGGATAACGACACTAAAAGTTGACCTGCACAGTGTGGTGCAGCAGTTGCAGCGTGACGTGGATAACATGCAGGATGGCAGGCAGATGGTAGCAACGGAAGCCGAGAAGAGGTTAAAACAGCTGTACGGTGATGTGTTTGAGCCAGGATATGGTGGTATTCAAGGATTCAATGGTAGCATCCAAATGAAAAGTGATGGCCAGCTAGCCACTACATGATTCACTGCTCGGTTGCTCGGTTGGCAGCGATAACAAAGCAGATAATTGGTTTCTTAAGATTGTTACTTATATATCACCATACGACAAGGCAGGGGATTACTATGTAGGGGGCATGTTTACACAATGTAGCTTATGAGCTTTGCCCGGTAGTTACAGAACATGGTACGTACGCAGCGACATTTACCAGTGTATATGTGAAATTGAAAAACTCGAAGGGGTCACTCGCAGTTGTGTTTGCGCATGGGTGGCGCAGCTGCCAGGCTCCGAGGAGGAGTCGTCGCCGGCGGAACCGCCGCATGCCGCGGCACGGGACTACCTCCGCCGGCTCCTGGTTGAAGCACCCGTGCTCAGCAGCTGGATGCAGGCACTGCACCGGGGACTGTGCCGTCACTGTGAGTACCGCTGGCCGCGCGTGCGATGGGCTAATATGTCGCTGCTCGATGATAACGCTCATCGCATTCGCAAGGAAGTGCACGTCCACAAACATGATCCATTCAGAATCGGTATACTCAGGGCAGTAGTGAAGTAGGAGTCACAAGAGATACAGGGGGAGTTCGCGTAGTTAAAAACTGAACTGAGACCTCACCTTCATGGTGCAAGGAATTATTGAATTATCACAGCAATGACAAGATATAAAACTTTCAGCCATATAATGCAAATATATGTTCTGACATACAAATGGTCAAGATATAATGACTAGGTATAAAAATGTGAGAAATGAACAAAAATTGGCCGCCATCCCTCCCTGCAAACGTGAATGTCCAGCGAAGCTGTGTCAAACACAACACAACCGAGTATTGTATACACGCTGTTCTTCTGGTGTCTTTTATTTTTGTGCTCTGCTCATGGCAGTCTTAGAATAAACTGCATGAGTTGCTAGACGGGTCTCCCTTTTATATATGAAAGCGTTGTGATGTCACGAAGTGTATATATATATATATATATATATATATATATATATATATATATATTGTACTGAAGGCGGTTGACCGCGCTTCGACATCTGGGAAAAGAAGACGACGATGAGTGAGGTTGTTGTTGACGCTCTAGCTCGCGCTCGCCGGTAACCAGACCTGCCTTTCGGATAGCCTTCTGTAACGCCACATCCAGGCCTGCTTGAAGACCAACACCCCCATTTTAAGTGGTGGAGGTAGCGGGGTACTGTTCATCCTGGAACTTCGCAGCTGGACGCTACCATCAGCTTTCACCATGACTGATCCTGGCCCATCGCAAGCTGCTCCCGTGCCAACAACAATCCACTGTGCTGACGTGCCCCGACAATGCGACCCATCTGTATTTAGCGGCACCGACGACCAGGACGTCGAGGATTGGATCGCCGAGTACGAACGAGTGAGCTATTGTAAAAAATGGGATGACCGCGCCAAGCTCACGAACGTTCACTTTTACATCACTAATGTAGCCGGCCTCTGGTTCAAAAACCATGAAACCGAAATCACGAACTGGTCAACCTTCACGGCAGCCGTCGCGGAGGTCTTCGGTCGTCCCGCCGTGCGCCGTCTTCGCGCGGAACAGCGCTTGTGCAGTCGAGTCCAACGCAGGGAGGAGACGTTTACAAGCTACATCGAAGATGTTCACTGCCTGTGCCTGTGCAAGTGCGTCGTCCCATCTCTCATCGAAGGAGAAAAAATAAAGCAAATCATGAAAGGAGTCGACGACGACGCATTTCAGATGCTTTTCGCTAGGAACCCCAAGACGGTAGCCGACGTGATACAACTCTGCCAGACTTACGATGAGCTGCGAAAGCAGCGTGCGTCGACGCGCCGTGCTGCTCAAGATACAGCAGACATTTCCACCCTTGCCAGCGACGCCACTGCCGATCACACCGTTTTGCTACCACACATGAAGCAGTTCATCCGCGAGGAAGTTGAACGTCAACTTTCCCTTGTCACCCACATACCTGAGCCAGCGCCGTCATCTTTAGACCCACCTCTTCGTCAGGTCATTGAGACGCAAGTCGCCCAGGCACTACCAGCTGCCCCTCCGGCGTTGCCTGTCCCTACGCGATTAACTTTTAACTTACGCTGCCGTTCTTGCCAGACCACAGCCCCCATCTCTTTCTGGCGCCTACCGGATCACCCGGTCCTTCTACACGTCGCCGCCACCCTCACGCACGGTGCCCCATCCTTCTTCGCCCACCGGAGCATCTGTTGTGAATCCGTGGCGCACCATTGATAACCGGCCCATATGCTTCGCATGTGGTCTTGCGGGCCATATAGTCCGCCACTGTCGCCGTCGCAGCTTGGGCTCTCAACATGGTGTGGCTTCGCCAACCTATCAAGGTGCTCAGCACTCACCACGAGTTCCTTCTCCTGTCGCCGACCCGTTTTCTACACGCCACCCGTATGACTCATGCCGGTCATCTTCTCCCCGTCGCCGATCCATCTCCCCGATGCTTCGCCGACCTAGCCCCACACGAGAAGAAAACTAACAGCCGCAGTTCCCGAGGCAAGAACTGCGCCGTCATCGAACTATCCAAGACCTCATTTTTACCAGCCTAACGAAATTGATTTATTGGTAGAAGGTATCGCCGCACGTGCACTTGTCGACAGAGGAGCTGTTGTTTCTGCAATTAGCGAAAAATTGTGCCGCGATCTGAGAAAACTGACCACCCCGCTTACCCATGTTTCCCTGCGTACGGCGACCTCGCATCACGTCAAGCCTACCGCACAGTGCACAGCCCGTGTAATTATTCAAAATGTTATGTATGCCGTTAAGTTTGTCGTCCTGCCCCCATCATCCTACGACGTAATCCTAGGATGGGATTTTCTGTCTACTCATAAAGCCCTCATGGACTGCGCTCGTGCCGAACTCACATTGTCGACGCCGTGCCCTGACCTCGACGACCACACTCCCCCTAATGTGTTTGCCGTGGCTCACGTCCACATCGCCCCTTTGTCCGTCAATCTGGTACCGGTGTTTTCGCCTGCCGCCGCCAACTTACCTGTTTTGCTTTCGCCATCTGCAGCTCCTGCTCAGCGCCGAAACTTCCTCCTCCCGTGGCCTGGCATCAACTTCTGCAATGGTTCTGCGGCTATTTACGTGTGCAATGTATCTCCATGTCCGTCACTTCTACTGCGCGGCGAGTGTCGGTGGAGCTCCGAGACTTTTGACTGCCTTTTCGAGGATGCAATGCTTCGAGATAAGGCATCGCTACCGATTTGTGCCGTCGCTCCTGCCGCTGGCACCGATGATCCTGTCAACATATTCTTAAATGGTGTCGATTTCGCCCTCACACCTGCGCAGCACAAGGAGATCGTGCAACTCCTGCAGCGTTTTCGAGCCTCTTTCGACCACATCCAGTCTTCCTTAGGTCGAACATCAGCAGTTGTTCATCGGATCGATACCAGTCAACAAGCACCTTTCCGCCAGCGCCCATATCGTGTCAAGTGCAGAACGCCGTGTCATCGATGAGTAGGTAGACAATATGCTGAAACGTGGAATAATCCAGCCCTCCAGCAGTCTCTGGGCCTCTCCAGTTGTGCTGGTAAATAAAAAGGACGGATCCATCAGGTTCTGCGTGGATTACCGCCGTCTTAATCGAATAACCCGCAAGGATGTGTGCCCTCTACCACGCATCAACGATGCCCTGGACTGCCTACAGGGAGCAGAATTCTTCTCGTCCTTAGATCTGCGCTCGGGATACTGGCAGGTACCGATGGCGGAGGCCGATCGCGAAAAAACGGCTTTTGTGACGGCCGATGGCCGTATGAGTTCACAGTCATACCCTTCGGCCTTGCAACGCGCCTGCTACTTTCGAGCGCATGATGGACACGAGCCTTCGAGGCCTCAAGTGGCATATTTGCCTTTGTTATTTAGACGACATTGTGGTATTTTCCTGCGATTTTGCGTCCCATCTAACTCGCCTCGAACAAGTGCTCGCTTGCCTCTCAGCTGCAGGACTGCAACTGAACTTGAAGAAATGCCACTTCGCTGCTCGAAAGCTTACGATTCTAGGTCATGTTGTTTCGAAGGACGGTATTCTCCCCGACCCTGCCAAACTTACAGCCGTTTCCGCGTTTCAAACTTCACCTCTTCCGTCGTCCACAGCAGACCAAAGACGTTGCCACGTTCATTCTTCACAATCTCGTCCTTCGTCATGGAGCTCCTCGAGAGTTGCTGAGTGACCGTGGTCGTGTGTTCCTCTCCGACGTCATCGCAGCATTGATTCGTGAATGCCGCGTCGTTCACCGCACCACCAGTGCCTATCACCCACAGACCAACGGGATGACAGAACGTTTTAACCGAACCCTGGGCGACATGCTTGCTATGTACGTCTCGTCAGATCACTCCAATTGGGACCGAGTGCTACCTTTTGTTACTTACGCTTAAACACCGCCATTCAAAGCACAACTGGATTCTCCCCTATCTTTCTCCTTCACGGCCGCGAACCTTCTTGTACCATGGACACTATTATTTTATACCGACCCGACGCCTCCGAGTCCACGACTCTTATCTCAAGCAGCTACATACGCTGAAGAATGCCGCCAACTTGAACGTTCATTCACATCACAGGACCAGTGGCGCCAGAAGCAACACCACGATGCATCCGCTACTCCTACGTGCGATGCTCCTGGCTCGCTAGTCTGGCTGCGTGTTCCGTCCACTACACCTGGCCTTTCAACGAAGCTGGTCTCCAAGTACCAGGGTCCATATCGTGTACTTCAACAAACATCTCCGGTGAACTGTCTCATCGAGCCGTTAGAACCGTCTTCTGACCACCGTCGTCGCGGCCAAGAAATTGTCCACGTGCTCAGACTCAAGCAGTGCTGCGATCCCCGTGTGTTTTCTTGCTCCTAGGTCGCCAGGATGGCTCCTTATTCCGCGGGGGGTAATTGTACTGAAGGCGATTGACCGCGCTTCGATGTCTGGGAAAAGAAGACGACGATGAGTGTGGTTGTAGTTGACGCTCCAGCTCGCGCTCGCCGGTAACCACACCTGCCTTTCGGATGGTCTTCTGTAACGCCACATCCAGGCCTGCTGGAAGACCAACACCCCCATTTCAATATACATATATATATGAATATATATATATATATATATATACTTCGTGACATCACAATGCTTATAAATATATATATTATTCATATATATCACAACGCTTACTATATATATATGTATATGTATATATATATATATATATATATATATATATATATATATATACAGCATACATATATGTTTTATGCTTGATTGCAAAGAAAGATATGCCGTTTGCCTTCAATTGTTAACCTGGCGTTTCGTGTTTCCGCCACTCAATTTTCCGACTAACGAGAGGTATACAGCATCGCTGTAAAAAATCGAAGGTACGATTGTGCATAACCAACTGAACATCAACGTCTCGAATGCAGGAAAAATAAATAAATAACAACACAAATACATGAAATTGGCGTGGACAAACAGCTGTCCTTTAATATTTGTTTTTGGCTTCGTTTCTTCCTGTCCTTTTTGCTTGAAATCAGGTGTGTCTTTATTACACACCAACTGGACTCTCAGGATGTTTATTTATTTATTTACGAAGATGGATGGCTTCGCTATGCCACACTTAGGGTTAGCAACTGGTAACACTGTGGTAATTTTGATTAAAAATAATATCGCGACTGGTCAAAGAGGTCACATAAGCTGATCAATGCTGCTATGTGTATATTGATTGTCGTTTTGTTCGTTACCGTCTTTCAGCAGATTTTTAATGTCATGAAGCTATTTATCAGCGCACCGCGCGCCTACAGTACCCTACATTTTTTATATTGTTCCTAAGACTTATTCAATAAAACGCTCCGCACAACGAGAATACTTTATACTGAATTGGGAATGAACGCGAGCACCTGCGGTTACTTGTAACGTACGGCGCGACATATTAGGAGGCATCACGTGGACTTCACCTGTGAGTTCGCATTTAAAACCGTGCTCGCTGCTGTTGCCGCGATATCAGTGCTGCTTGTATACGTAAGCACATGCTCAATAAATAAAATGTCAAAGCTTTAGCTAGGGTCCAGTGTTCTCTGTTTAAATTTTTATAAAATTCGGCATACTTCTTTTTGGTGTTGATTTCAAACTTAAAATGTGCTCTCTTTTTATTGATAATGTATTTCCTAGATAGACTTTTATTTTCTTCTTAGAGTTCATAGTTTTTCTGCCGGCATACCGTTCTTTGTTTTCTTGTCCTGCTGAAGGTCTGTTTCAGTTCTTTACACACTAGTGGGAGATATAAACTTTTCGCGAATCAGCCACTAGCATGACACAACATCGTAAGACAATGTCACCGTGCATGAATTAAGAGAATACGCTGAATGTTTCGACACAAATTCCCTTATGCGTAACATTTTGCCAGCACCGAGTTCCATTGCATAAAATAACAAATTGGCGGATTCAATGCACACGTGGTAATCAGTCAAAAAAGAGCTTTCTTTCATGTTTCCTGAAATGTCCTCACTGCACCCTTTCATTTAGATCAATGCCCATCACTGACTGCGCGCTCTGGCTATATTTGGTACATTCAGCATCGTTCTCCCCACTGTGCGTCTTTTCTCGACGACTTCTTCAGTTTTCTGTAGCCGAAATCTTCCCTTTTGCTCTTCTTGTCTAATGGGGCATCTACCCAATAGCACACGTTTAGCGAAAAAAGTCACAGGCCTGCGCGGCACACGCAGCACAGTCACACCGTAAGCTGGTTGAGCGGCGCAAGAGTAGCTCCAATTTCGGTACCACGCACAACAAAGCCTTCGCGGCAAATTGTCTTCGCCTCGATTTTGACGAGAACGATCTGAACTGTCCGCCCGGCGTCGGCGTCGATGGCAACCGGCGGCTTCTAATCCTCTCTGCACAGCATTCTGCTGAGCCCGATGATGCCTGGTTGTAGCCGCGCACGTAGCTCTACGATTCGCTTCTTCAGCAGCGGTTCGTACCTTGAGAGGAGACGCCATAACGTGTACCCAAGAGGCACCCAGAATACGTGGCGCATATCTAACATCGAGATAGCGTTGATTGCGTGCCTCGTCTGAATCGCATCGCGTCTGAATCGCACCTCGTCGCACGCGGTGGTTGCAGGAACGTTAACTAGATGGCGCCATCATACTGGCGGAGGCTCGGGTCGTCTGCGCCTGCGCTCCTGCCTTTGCGCGCAGGCGCAGAGGCGCATATAAAGGGAATTTTTCTTCAGCGCGATAACTAGCGCTTGCGTGGCTCAGTGGCAAAGTATCCGACTCCCACGCAGCGGGCCTGGGCTCCATCCCGGCGGAGAGCGGGTACTTTTTAAAGTGAAGCTTTGTACCTCTACCAGCCAAGGGTTCTATCGTGTCCGTCGTTGTAATCAAAAAACGATCCCGACGAACCACTAGGAATGGCAGGTATAGCAGTATAGCTTACTTGAATTCAGGCATTCAGCGTACAACTAAACACTCGTTTTCGCAAGAAAAACCACAAAAACAAGCTTCAAAGTGATGAGCCAACATGATGGATGATAAGGGCTGCGGGCAAACAACGGAAACAGGCTCGGCGCGGTCCGTAAGATTAGATTGCAGCTGTTGCAAAGCTTATGCAGCTGCTTGAAAGAGGGTTGACGTCATTCGAAACCCTTCCAGCCTAGTAACTCCTTCGGTTCATTTTCTAGACTACCCCACTATGGGTAGACCACGGAAAGAGTTAGCACTCGTGTGCTTCACCAATGCAAAACAACCAACCACCATTCGCGGAACGTGCATTGATTTAACCTTGGCAAAGAATGTAACTACAGTGAAAACTGAAAATTTGAGTGTATATCACACCGATCATAAAGCAGTAGTGAACATTGTTGTGAAGTAAATAATAATAAAGGCCGTGGTTAAGAAGGACGAGACGAAGCAAATGAAGCCGTACAGTGCAAAGCTTTGCTGCGGATTTTAAAGAATTTTTTTTTCACCCTTTGTCTGGTGAACGCAAACTTAACGTCCAGCGCTAGCTCGGTGGTTATGACGTTCTTTTGTTTAAAGTTACGTTGTAGTGTGTGAAATATCAAGTGCGCCGCAGTCACCGTGAGGGTGGCGTAAAAAGCTTCGCTTTCCAACCACCTTCACAGGGTGGATTGGTGGGCAATTTTTTTAACACGAAAGTGTTTTATGCCGGGGTCCACCAAGACTTCACTGACGTATTTCCGTCACGGAAATACGTCAGCTTACAATGTACACGAACATAATACAAAGAAAGAAACCAGAAGAAAAAGTTCCACAAACATGCAAAATTTGGAAATCGAACCCACGACCTCTCGGTCCGCGACGATAGATCGCCGAGCGTTTAACCCATTGCGCCACAAACGCATTTGCAGAGAGCTACACAGACGCGCCTTATATATCTAACACTCCTCCGTGTACCCGCGCTCTTGCTCGGGGCGGTGCCGCCGCCTACGAGCAGAAAAGAGAAGTACTGCATTATGACACTAACGCGCACCGACAGTGAACGCTTCGGTGGTCTCAGCACTACGACGCCTCGATGCCAGCATTCGAAGGGATGCTGGCATCAAGAAGCACTACCAACGCCACCTAGGTGGCGTTCACCGTACTCAGCACAGCGGAGCGTGGCCTCCGCAATTAGCTCTGAAAATGTTTCTGAAGTTGATCGCGGAGGCTGCAATTACGACGCGCTGTACGCGCTGATTTGACTCGGTGACGATTCAGTTACGTGCTTTGTCTTGCGCGTTGTATTAGTGTGTCAGTTACGTGCTTCGTCTTTCGCGTTGTGCTAGCGTGTGCAGCGTAGTGCAGCTTCCATATGCACGACGGTTGCTCATGGTCATCGACGTTGATAGTCGTGATGGAGGAGACGTGCCACCAGGCGTCAGCGTGGGTGCATCAACGCCTAAGGGCGCTTTAGCCACAAAACACCAATAGACATTATATATCAATGTGCAATAAACATTACACTACTTCTGTGAAGACACGTTTCACTTTCGTGTTCTATACCGATTCCTATATAAGAGGGATCAACCACATTTTTTTCACATTTCCGGCGATAGCGGCTAACGGGCGGCGGCGGCATCATCGCGACCAGAAACGGCTATTGGAATGAGCCCTTAACAGCTTACGCTGTAAAAAGTTCACATACCGAGTGCCCCATGCCCAATTGAACATAACCAGTGACCTAAATTTTCGATTCGGACGCGAACACAGCGTGCCAGGTTGCAAACTCGACAAGAAAGCGGCAGCCAGCCTACAGCGCACCTCACCCAGGCATAAAAGCGCAGCTGGCTCACAGCTGAAAAGCGACCGCCATCTTAGCCCTCTGGCATACTTGCTCTTATGGGCCCTTTTCGGCTAAAATCTCATTTTTTAAAAGTAATGTCGGCACACATTTCTCCAGATTTGTTTAAGCGTAAGCCTAATACGAGCGATGGAACGAAAAATCTTAGGACTAACGTTAAGAGACAGAAAGAGAGCGGTGTGGATCAGACAACAAACGGGGATAGCCGATATTCCAGTTGACATTAAGCGGAAGAAATGGAGCTGGGCAGGCCATGTAATGCGTAGCATGGATAACCCGTGGAAGATTAGGGTTATAGAATGGATACCAAGAGAAGGGAAACGCAGTCGACATCGGCAGAAAACCAGACGGGATGATGAAGTTAGGAAATTTGCAGGCGCAAGTTGGAATACGCTAGCGCAAGACAGGGGTAATGGGAGATCGCAGGGAGCGGAATCGTCCTGCAGTGGACATAAAATATAGGCTGCTGATGATGATGATGAAACCGAATACGCTCAACGCTATTGCTGCAGCAAACCTTAGTACTTCAACCCAACATTCGCCCAATCTTCATTTTCTACGCATCCGCCACATAACATCCTTGGCGAATGCTGGAATTTGTGTATTTCACCCTTACAAACCTTTTGCTATTATATTTGAGTACATTAAGGTACATTAAACACATGATTTACCTGAGCGTTGTTATTTGTGTGATAATATATCAATCAGCAGCGCTTGATTCCGAGGTCCGCTCGAATGCGTGCGAACGGCTGCTGGGTTTGTTTATGTCATCACTACTCCACAACACTGCGACAACTAGCATCATCGGTAGCGATAACACTTATAAAAAATATTACAGGAACACATCACGGACACTGACATAAGGAGTGCAGTGAACGTGCACGAAATGTAAACATATACAGGGTGTTTCAGCGAACATATTCTAAAGCTTTTAAAGGTTGCTTGTGGCAGATGGCACATTTGTAGTTGATGAACTCGTCTACTCGAAGAGGCGGACATTACTTGCACAAAAAACTGAAATGCATAATCGACTAATTAACAAAAATTCAATAGTTAACTTTTTTAACGAGTTAACTTATGGCCCATATTGCAATTTACAAATTCTAGTTCGCAAGGCGGACCCACTTGGAACGAAATCTCAGTTTCGAAATATTGCTTCCCAAACTTTGAAGAGAAGTGCATTGGCATTCGAGTTACTTTTGTGCTTCAATGCATAAAACAACGCTTTGTTAAGAAAGTAACTGGAACGCCAATCCATTTCCCGCAAAATGCGGGAATTCGGGCGCATACCTGTGAAAATTTCGCCAAGAAACGTGACGTGGGTCAGCGTCGATCCTTGCCAAAAAGAACCCCTCTGCCTATCCGCACCGGAGCACCCACCTGTGGCACACGAGGACAGAGATCACATGGCCAGAGCAGCAGCAACTAGAATGATAAAAAAAGACACTTAGATCGGAAAATACCTTCAAAATTGTCTGCCTCAGCAAAATGATTTGAGGGCTGAATGTGGCTTGGAAAAAAGGTCAAACTTCTCATTGTCTATCTTCTTTAACGATACCGGCTACATGCAACACAAGGACAGCAAAGTCTAAGGTGCTCGGGGTGTGGGAATCGCCCACTTTTCTTTATATCACATCTGTTGCACGGAAACATTTTCCTGTAACTGTGATAAAGATATCATTACATGATTGTTATACTTTTTGTTTTATTAGGAGACTGTAGCTGCTCAATAAAAACGCTGGTGAAATGTCAAATTGCTTAGGTAAGTCTTTAGTCGTATGGTACAAAGATGTACGAGCTAGGCATCGAACAAATGTTTCCTGAAGTAAATGCAACTTTGTCATATTCCTGATTCCGGTCGTACCCCACACATTGTTACAGTACTGTAGGTGTGAAGCAATTAATTCCTTTGCTTGAAGCCAGCAGTGAAACCACACCTTTTCGTTTACGAGTGTAAGCAAGAGTTTCGAAAAAGGCTTAAAAAAAAGAGTTCTATTTGATGGGTATGTTCGCCATAGAGTGTGTTTTCTGGCGGACGTGTCTGTCAGTGTTGGAACGCCTCAATTTTGTCGAGGCGTTTTCCCGTTAAAATAAGTATAACGTCTCCTGTGACCTATAACTAGAAATCTTAACTAAAGCTGACCAGCATTAATAGCAAACACGAATGAAAGATTCGAATACAGCAATTCCAAGACCTTCTCTGATGCTCATAATTTTTTCCTTGAACATTCGCCCACGGAGGTCTGTTTCCATGTGGAGCCCTCCGGCTCTACAAAATTGCAGCCACGCCGATCGTTGAGCTCGGTAGCTCCCAAGTGAGCCCATGGCCTTCCTTTGTAGCAACGACTTCCAGGAAAGGGGGTTGGGGTTACTGTGCGCAGCATGGCTCCCAACTCGGTGCTGCGTTGGCGTGGACCTGTGCTGTGGACCAACGCTTCACCAAGCAGCGGTATTGAGCCGCTTCACCAGCAAAGTATACTTGGCTGATCCTGAGCCGGCCAACAGGGCAGCGCTGCGGTCTTGGCTCGAGCACCAACCAGACTGCCCAGACTACACACCCTTCCTCGCGCTAGCGGCAGCCGCCGAGGGACTCTCGTGAGTTCCTTTTTGATGCGAAGCATTCGTTGACTCATGCGAGGCACTTAATTGTAGCTGTTTGTTGCTGTCTCGTCTCTTTTACAGAGTGGTACGGAACAAAAAGGCACGTTCAGTAGTTGGCTCGAAAATCAATCTCTCACCCCAACAACACAAGGCTGTAATCATTAGGCTACATTTTTTTGAGAAGGTCACAATCACACGCATATATTATCTGTGTGCACGAACATTAGCGTATCGCTCTGTTCGCGGTATTTTTAATGCGAAGGCATTATATGGCTCACGAGGCAGATAATCCGGCATTGGCATGACCACTAGATGGTCCAAAAAATCCAAAAGGTCCAAATGAGACAATCTAGGCAGGGTTAATTAGGGCAAAGATAATTAAGGCAGTGTTAATTAGGATAGAGCTCATTACGGCACTCAAACCCACGACAATTTTGGTAGTCGAACCCATGACATTTGGTGTTAAGACCAAGATAATTAAGACACAAATAATTAAGGTAGATCTCGTTATTAAGGCACAAGTGTAATTAAGATATAGTTAATTAAGGCACTCGAACCCATGACCTTTGATGGGGAGTTGAACCCTCGACCTGTAGTGGTCGGAATGCTTTCGCATTCATCCAAGAAGAGAGAACTAAGTGCCCCTTTAATTTTTTAACATAACCATGTTACCGTTCAATTTTTTTTTACAATGCGTCTGAATCTCATTCCAAATGAGATCCCGATAATATTCCTGGTGCCGATAATATTCCATTTTCGTGCTTTGCTATGCAGAGATGGTTTCAAATTTCTTGTTATTTCTAATGTAACTTCCATACCATTCCCTCGACCTCATGAACAGGTCGCATTACACCGGTGCTGAAGAGTGTCGACACTCATGAACAGGTCGCATTACACCGGTGCTGAAGAGTGATCCAATGCTTTCTTAATTACCATTACTTATTGTTTGGATCAACATATTGCAAACATTTAGAGCACATGGCAGCAAATCATGAACTAAACTTCTTTACCACAATAGCGTGAGCTCTAGTTTCTAGTATGGCTTCAGGAAGGGCGCTACTTCGTTTTTCACACAATTAACACCCGTCATGCATTTTCGCGTACATTCTAGACGATAATGGTCAAGTTGATGCTATTGTCCCAGATTTTATCTTGACTCTTGATATTGTTTGCACTAGTAGAACTCATCCTGAAGCGTCAATGTATACGGCTACCAACATTCCTTAATTGAATGCGAAATTCCCGTTACCTCATTCATCATAATCAGTTTGTATGTCTTGAAAAATAGTCTTCAAGTCGGTTACCTCTTATTGCTGGTGTTCCGTTGGGTAGTGTATAAAGATCAATATATTTTCATACGTACATAAATGGTATTGTTAACGGAATTACCAAGCCATTGTAGATAGGATTGCTTACAGACGATTGCTTGCCTTTAGGTGCAATTCATCACGACGATCATTTAGTCCTGAATGCTAACCTACGCTATATTTGAGGAAGCCAACCTAGCCAAATGCATTGCATGAGCGCACGTTCAGATCCATCCTTTTTGGGCATTTCTGACAAGGCAAGGCATCAGGACTTAAATGAACCTCCGGAACAACCAACGGAAGTCTAGAGGCACCTAACGAGACTATGGGCGCCCCTAAGGTGGCATGGAGAATCGACCAGGCGCCTTGAGAGATACAGCAGGCAACAGCCCTGTTAGGCCTAGGATTACTGACCCATTATCCGCGACGCAGTGGCCACAGCTCAAACCGCGTTCCTGTGTTTACTCTATCGAATTGACTCACCTGCAAAGGCAAGCCCAAAATCATTTGAAGGCGAAAGCCTTAAGTGGCTTGTTGCGCGATGGCCTTGAAAAAAACGCGGCGTCTAGCCGAGTGGTAAAAAAATTACACAGGCCTGCGCGGCAGACGCAGCACAGTCACAGCGTAAGCTGGTGGTGCGGCTCAAGAGTACCTACAATTTCGGCACCATGCACACCAGGGTCTTCGCGACAAAGTCTCTTCGCCTCGTTTTCACGAGAACGATCTGAAAAGTCCGCCCGGCGTCGATGGCGAACTGAGCACGATGCGTTTGCAGGCACGTTAACTAGGTGGTGCCACCATACTGGCGGAGACTGGGGAACGCGATTTGTTTTTTATTTTTTTTTATTTTTTGCACGCCTCGTCTGAATGACATCTCGACGTCTGCGCCTTAACTAGATGGCGCCACCATTCTGGCGGAGGCTCGGATCCTCTGCGTTTATAGGGGTTTTTTTTCCGCTGCCCGATAGCAAGTGCTTGCGTGGCTCAGTGGTAAAGTATCCGACTGCCGCGCAGCGAGGCGGGCTTGGGTTCCATCCGCAGGTAGGTCCTTCTGCTCTGACGCAGCGCCATCAAGCGGACACTTGACGGCAGCTTTGCAGAAAGAGTTCTCGGAATAATGTTCCGTCTACAGTGCTTGTTGTTTCGCCGCGCAATAGTTGCATGTGCAGCAAGAGCTGACTGGGAATACGGTCGCCGAGGTCCGTGTCGCGAAGCAATTGCTGTAGTCACTGCGATTCGGGGGGCGTGACACGGCGGATGAGGGTTTCTTTTAGCGTTGCATATGCTTTTTCAGCAGGCTGGTCGAGTAAAAGATTCCGTAATTCACTGGATATGGGCTGCGGGAGACTGCTTACGACGTAGTAGTATTTGGTAAGGTCTGCTGTGATGCGTCGTGCTGGGAACTGCGCTTCTACTTGAATAAACCAGAGAGCGGGGTCCATGGTCCAAAAGGGGGTCAGCTTACTGTCGACTGGAGAGACTGTTGGCGTAGCATCCGTCGTGGACGTCGAAGTCGAAGTCATAGAAGACGTTGATGCTCAACCTCGGTGGCGGCACATCACGTCCGGGTCACCAATGTTGGAACGCGCCTTTAGGCTGGCCTAAGCGAGTATATAAGCAACACGGGTCCAAACACCAACTGAATTTTCCTTTCAAAAGATGAAGCGCCAACAGTGACAGCACACAAAGAAGGAACAAAAACAGGACAAGGCGCGACTTGCAAGTGTGCAAGTAGCGCCTTGTTAGTGTGCTGTCACTGTTGGCGCTTCATCCAAGGTAAATACATCTGGTAGCGAAGCTTCCATAGAAGCCCACACGTTCAAAACGTGGTTGCTTACCGGCGGTTCATGGGGCTTAGTGTCATCTGTGTGAGGAGGGAACACTTCCGGCGGAAGAAAAAATAATTTGACGTCATATCCGTCAAAAGCAGAAGTGACGTCATTTTGTTCTCATAAGCACGAAATTGGTTTTCGGAGGCCTGCCATTAGAGCTGTATATTCAAATGCCCCGCCATTCGACTTCATGGGCGTTCGGAGTTTTCAGCACGAAAAGTGATGCCGGAAAAGATCAGCCGTACGGGTGTCGAAATCGCATCGCTGCACAAAACATACTTTCTTTGGAGGCCGACGAACGCTTTTGGCGTAGATTGCGTAGAGTGCTCGTCCTTTCGTCGGACGCCAAGCCCGTCGGCCAGCACTGTTGCACGAAAACAACTAAAGTAAACAAGTATCTGACGGTCGCAACTCACTACTTTTGACTGCACAGGTTAAGAAACAATAAAAGTACCCGCGTCACCTAATTCAGCCAACCGTCGACATGCAACACAACACATGTGAGGGGGGCGTATTGTAACAGGTGAACTTTACGAGCGCGCCTTTCCACGCACTCCAAGAGTTGCATGGCATTGCAAGTGATAGCGGCGTCAACGCCCGCCGCTTTCGATAAGCGCTCTCACGGTGGGCCCTGAAAAAAGGTATTTATTGATAATGATCTAGTAAAATACAGTTGTATCTTTTCTCTTCATGCGTATATAAAACGTATTAGGAATATTATTTTCGTTGAATGAATCTAATTGCGTCTCGCTTTAATTTAAATATGCTTGTTATTGCGATAGCAATGATATGGACACTTCAATCGGATTTCTGCCGTCGCCGTCGTCGTCGCCATCGCCGTCGCCGTGAGGTTCCCTATAGATAAAATCTTCGCCGCGCGCCGTATGCCCGAGCGGAAGCGTGCGGGCACGCGCGCTATCACGGAGAGCGGACTGTTAGGAACGGGTGGGCGTTCCATCTCAGCGCTGCCATCCGTTGTTGCGGGTCGGAGATTATTCAGCCGCTGCTGCCAGTTTGTTGAGACTCGGGTAGCGTTTAGGCCGGTGATCCTTCAGCCAAAGGGATGAGTACGTCCGGGAGTAATAGCGAGAGAAAAAAGGGTTTATTCTACACTCTCTGACCAATTACGGGCAGTCCAGAAGGCCCGCGATGTGGCTGAAGGGCTCGGCCTGACAGTCCCAACGTGGGAGCGGCCCGCGTCAACCCAGGGTTGACCTTCAGGACTCAATAAAGTTCTCCATACCATACATACATACATATTTACAGTGGCTCCGAATAAGGAAGCCCACTCCATGGGGCAGCACTTTGAAAGTCTAAGCTCACTACATGTCTGAGCACATGTCAGAACTCGTCAGGACACACCACTGCATGCAAGGTGTCTCCTTATAAAACATCGGTCTTCCCTAGTTGACCCGACTAGGGAATCAGATGACCTTGATGCGGCCAATCAGACGGGCCGTCTTGTTCGCTGAACTCCGCCTCCAATGTTGCACCTTCGAAGCAAGGACGAGGCAATCCGGAAACAGGGGGTTGACACTCCTTCCACGAAAGTCGGTGACCTGTTTCTTGCCCTCCGACGGTCAGCTTGCCCGGGTCGGGAGAATGGCCTTTGCACTAATCCCCGCGTCTAACGAAGGGGGGCAAACTTCGTGAGCTTCTTTGTCATCGCGTCCCAGCTGGTGTTGCGCCGCGTCGCCAAGTAGGCGGCTGCTGATGAAGGGGGTGGCATCGGGGGAAGCACCTAACGAATGCGCACTGCCTAGTTGGGGCGCTTGTTTGCCTGTCTCGTCGGTGTCTGGCACTGTCGCCGTCTCGGTGACGCTCATGAAAGGGCCTGCCTCGATGGGAAACAATCAAAGAATGCGCCCGGCCGATTCGGGACGCAACAGACTCCTCCCCCGCCGGAAGATCCGACCTGAGGGTGACCAGCTGTCAGGTTGCCCGAAGCGTCGGTGGTCTGTCGAGAGCTCGGGGTTTCTTCTTGAAATGATGGCCGATGACACACTCTAGCATCAGGTCCCTGCATTAACCTCGTTGTGGCCTTCTCCCTGGGAATACACAAGCACACACACGGCTACAGGGCACAGGAAAGCGCCTTGCTCGCACCGAAAGCCATCGGGTCTAGCGAACAAATCAGCGCACCTGCCCTTATCAAATAATACCACCAAAGCAGCCACCAAATCACTGAACCTTCGCTGAAGCCCACAATATTAAGATTAGACCAGGATTCACAATCTTCTCGCAACCTCCGACAGAGAAGAGCAGTCCTGGTGACAAAGCACCACACAGCGCTCAAGCGCCGGAAATCCGCTAAATCCACCAGGCTTCGCTTGACCCAATAATTTGGACCCAAATTTTGTGCCGCCAAAGCAAGCTCTCATGAACCTCTGTGTTCAACAAAACCAGATCGTTGTGCTGCAGAGAGCAAAGATAGAATACTTAAAATGCTCTAAATAAATGATAAATTAAGTATCATACGCAGCACAAACGCAATGAACAGTCTTGCATCCGCTAGTATCGCACGTACTAGGGCTACTCATAGCCACAATAGCATCATGGATGTACTGTCAGAGTCGCTTTAACTTTGCGGACAAATTTCACATGTAATACGTGCGAATCACGCACTACAATTTCTTTCTACTGTCCACAAAGGACAAACACTAAAAAAACTACAACAAAGAAAATATTGCGTAAATTACACGCTAGCAATACAAGACTCGCGAACATTTCTAAAAAGTGAAGTGATAATCAAGCGCGCCACTAAAGGCTTTAAACCAATAACCTGGACCTGACGCTGCAAGCGTCTCTTACAAAAAAGACTCTTATTTGTCCATAAAGGAACGACACGTCGAAAAAAAGTTTCAAAAATCTAACGCGCGCGAACCATCTATTTCAAAAAATCGATTAGCTTCTAAAACAAACAAATTTAAACACAGCTTGAAACGGGCATCGAAATGATCTCTAGTCTCGGAGATCTCAAAACATTTAACCAAACACACAAAAAGAAAGAAACAAACAAAATTATGTTTCCGCAAAACCTGAGTCGCTTTTCATTCCGATTAGCCTACGGCTGCGACCTAATTTTAAGCCGTACTCTAGGTGGGCGCGGTCTGAAAACTTGTCTTGTTAACGAGGGAATACAAAGGGCACGTACGTTATTCTCCTCGCTGCCCACCCCCGACACTGTACAAACAGGCCTCATGCCTTCTGGGCGCCGTGCGACGACTTCGCTGCCGCGCGTGACCGATTCGCCTCGCCTTCTCGGCTCGCCCCCCAGTGTCATGTCTAACACACCTCGAAAAGAGCCCGAGGAGGGGGAACATAAATGCCCCCTCCGCGTCACCTTCGCCTTTGTCAACTTTCGCGCCGAACGGCGTTTTCTTTTCTTCGTCCTACGGCGGTTCGGACGCGATTTGTCTGAAAACATTCCCAGGAACAAACGCGCCGCTCGAACTCGTTTGCGCTCCCCACTGGGTTTAGCGCCTTTATTCGGCCGCCTTGCCCTGTCTGCCGCATTCCTGAGTTTGCGACGCCGTTTCATCCTAGCACGTTTACTAGTGCTCATTTTCAAGCCTTCCGCTTGAATCTCGTGCTGACCGGCACTTATTTCATCGGTCACTATCTGCGTCTCAACCGCACAGTCTGAATGATTTGCGGGTAAATCATTCCTCTCAATGCTACCTGGACTGGCGGAGAGCTTCAAACACTCAGGGACAATGGAGCTATTTTCATTTGCACAAACTAGCTCGTATACATGGGAGCTGTCCATAACTGCACTTCCCTGATTGCATTGTGCTTTAGCGCACTTTTCTGACCGATTGGACTCTGTACAGGTGCTCTTGTCTGACGACTCGGGGCCACTTCGGGCTTCTGCAAGAGCTACCTTCGCGACGTACTCCCTGGATAACTGTGCCAAATCGTCCACAGCTGGCCTAGCTGCTTCTCTAGTATTCCATTGGCACAGTATCTCGTCGCGCTCAATACGGTCGCCATTAACGGTCTCCTCAACAGCTACGCCACGGTCTACGGATCTGTCCACACCTGTGAACGTACCATAAGGCTCACGGGCATCAGCCTTGCTTTCTACCAACGGTAGAACCGTGCGTGCTACTTGTTTGCACTTTCCGTGCTCTACTTTTACGGGTGCCTGACATTTCTGTTCCTCCACTTCAAAACCCTGTTCCATTATTTCAATCTCTTGTCTTAGAGCTTCGATCTTTTCGTCTTGTTGCTTAATCCATTCCTGTCTTTTCAATTCCTGCTCATGCTCAATAGCTTCCTGTTCCTGCTCTTTTAGAATTGAGTTCCCGAAGTATTCAAAGTATTTCTGATCCCTGTTGCTTTCTAAAATTGCTCTAATTTCGGCTTCTGATTTATCATCCTCTATTTCTACGTCGAGCTTTTCACACAACCGCAACAAGCTAGCTCTCGTCAAACTCATGAGGTCCATGGTCACTACTTTAGGCTTTGGCTCAGCTATTCCACAATACTTGCTGCGAAACCCGCACAAATTGCAATGCAAGTAAAAAAAACTACCAGCGGTTCAATTCTGTTTTCCCAAGAGAATTTGAAGCCTGGAAAATATAGCAAAAACCAAATGCCTACACACAGAAGTAGTACCAAGTCCCCAAGTACTGCTCCACCGCATCGAATCAATTCAAAGAGGACGAAAATCCTGGGCCGCCTTTAAATGATAAGAATTACGGTAGCTCTCCACTTCCCAATTACTCCCACACAAGTATGAGGTCTGGCTTTAGTAGCTGGTTCAGATCTATGCTGAAAGCTGCTTTCTGCTTGGATGCGCAACAACCACAGTATCAAATGGGCAGTTGTACACGCTTCATCGGTGTTTAGAAAGTCCAGGCTAAAAGATCCGATGACTCAAGCGCAAAGCCAGGCACTCACCCTGTACCGTTCAGTCATGATGCGCGGCGTCCATCCAGCCGCTCGCGAACCAGTTGGCGATTGGCGTTGGCTGCAGGCTCCATCTTGCCGCTGTCATCCAGTCACTCGTGAATCAGTTGTTGGTGACTGGCGTCGGCTGAAGCGTCCATCTCACCACAGCCATCCAGTTGGTCGCGAACGAGATGCCGGCGACTGGCGTTGACTGAAGGGTCGATCTCACCACGGTCATCCAGTTGCTCGCGGCCCGGGGTTAGGATTCATCCCATAGCTGCCATCCAGTTGTTAGGAACGGGTTGGCGTTCCATCTCAGCGCTGCCATCCGTTGTTGCGGGTCGGAGATTATTCAGCCGCTGCTGCCAGTTTGTTGAGACTCGGGTAGCGTTTAGGCCGGTGATCCTTCAGCCAAAGGGATGAGTACGTCCGGGAGTAATAGCGAGAGAAAAAAGGGTTTATTCTACATATTTACAGTGGCTCCGAATAAGGAAGCCCACTCCATGGGGGAGCACTTTGAAAGTCTAAGCTCACTACATGTCTGAGCACATGTCAGAACTCGTCAGGACACACCACTGCATGCAAGGTGTCTCCTTATAAAACATCGGTCTTCCCTAGTTGACCCGACTAGGGAATCAGATGACCTTGATGCGGCCAATCAGACGGGCCGTCTTGTTCGCTGAACTCCGCCTCCAATGTTGCACCTTCGAAGCAAGGACGAGGCAATCCGGAAACAGGGGGTTGACACTCCTTCCACGAAAGTCGGTGACCTGTTTCTTGCCCTCCGACGGTCAGCTTGCCCGGGTCGGGAGAATGGCCTTTGCACTAATCCCCGCGTCTAACGAAGGGGGGCAAGCTTCGTGAGCTTCTTTGTCATCGCGTCCCAGCTGGTGTTGCGCCGCGTCGCCAAGTAGGCGGCTGCTGATGAAGGGGGTGGCATCGGGGGAAGCACCTAAAGAATGCGCACTGCCTAGTTGGGGCGCTTGTTTGCCTGTCTCGTCGGTGTCTGGCACTGTCGCCGCCTCGGTGACGCTCATGAAAGGGCCTGCCTCGATGGGAAACAATCAAAGAATGCGCCCGGCCGAGTCGGGACGCAACAGGACGCACTCAATCACCCACGCGCAAGCAAGGAAGCGGGAAGCCAGCGCCGGAGGGAGCGCGGGGGGGGGGGGGGGGGGCGCACTTCAACTCTGCCAACAACCGCGCTCGTCGCTCGCTCGCCCGCACCGTCTCTTATCTCCACACGGCTCTGACCTTTATGCACCGCGCATTCGCCGCTCAGTTTCCGTTGAAGCCATAGACAGCACGTACCTTCGCCCGCGGCGGCGTATGCGCTCGCTGCCAGCGTTTTGACAGTCGTTTTCTGCAGTCATTCAGTGTGATCGATTCATGTTTGTTTGTGCGCGCTCACACCACGCTTGTTCATTCAGTTAGTAATAGTCGGGCCACATTTTCCAACGCACGCTACACATGCAATGCTGCCCGGATCGGCAATGCAGCACTACAGGTGTGTCCCTTCGCACGCGCTGCCCACGGGAAGCGCTTCTCATCAACACCACCTTTCACACGCGCCTTCTCGTGGTCATCGAGTCTCTCTTCATGTCGGTCTACTTACGCCGCAGCACACCTGCTTACTTAATCAGCTCATGTATACTACAATTCATATTGCTACCATAGCCGCTCACCTTACTTCGTATGACATTGCTGTGTTGCTATCGCATTCATTGCTTCGCCCTTAGGGCGAAACTGTGACATTTTTTCTTTCCCAGTGTTTATTCCCTCCAAACATAGTCGCGCTTCAATCGCTGCTCCCAGAACCACCCTTGCTGATGTCGGTGACAATTGGTTCTGAACCGCTATTCGCCCGAAGCTTCGCGACCTATGTGGATCGACCTTGCTTTATCTTTTGAAAGCTATGCACTAACTCGCCCCAGAACGTGTTTTACTGGAACACCAACTGAACTTTTATTCACTCCGAAGCTCACGAAGAAAAGTCACGTGATTCCTCGTGTATGCGCTCTTGGCATTGCGCACGGAAGCGCCGTTTCGCGGCGCTACAAAGACGACGACGACATACGTGGGAGCAGTGGCACGAGCGCGTGCTTAGCACGAGCAACGCGAGCGGCCCCCCGGTGCCAGCTGCGGAGGAAGACGATGGCGCTGGAGTCAACGCTGATGATGATAGTTTTCTGTACACAGGCAGTTTCTCCTTGCCATATGCGATTTTGCCTAGGCATATAAAGCTTCGCATTAAAACTCGCCATCTCGGCCCGGCGAATGTGAATGTCCAGCGAAGTTGTTGTAAACCACCACTACAACAGCTGAGGAGGGTATTCAATGCTTTATGGCTTTAGAGTAATGGTAGTTTTGCTATTTTAGAGCAATGGTAAAAACTGGTAATTTCGACAGCACAAAGCCGCCCATAGCGGTGCTGCGACTACATTGAAATCAGTTGCTGGGCTGGTTATTTTATATAGGAAAGGCCAGGGACGTCACACCTCACGTCGAAAGCTGGCGTCACCGCAGTTGCTTGCGCAACAATAATCTTTACCGGGAAACGCATGCGGGGAACGTGCTCGCCTTCACCCCCTCGCCTTCGGCTGAAGAACGAAAGAACCGCCGCTCACTGAACCACCGCTCCCTCGCTCTTCAAAAGAGCGGCTCAAAAGATTCGGCTCGCTCCTAGCGCTCAGGAGCCAGCCGCTATTTTCGCCACGGCTCCCTCGCTCTTCAAAAGATCCGGCTCGCTCCTGAGCGCTCAGGAGCCAGCCGCTCTTTTCGCCACGGCTCCCTCGCTCTTCAAAAGATCCGGCTCGCTCCTAGCGCTCAGGAGCCAGCCGCTATTTTCGCCACGGCTCCCTCGCTCTTCAAAAGATCCGGCTCGCTCCTGAGCGCTCAGGAGCCAGCCGCTCTTTTCGCCACGGCTCCCTCGCTCTTCAAAAGATCCGGCTCACTCCTGAGCGCTCAGGAGCCAGCCGCACTTTTAGCCACGGCTCCATCGCTCTTCAAAACACCTGGCTCGCTCCTGTGCGGTCAGGAGCCAGCCGCTCTTTTCGCCTCCGCTGCCTCGCTCTTCAATACACCCGGCTCGCTCCTGAGCGCTCAGGAGCCAGCCGCTCTTTTCGCCTCGGCTCCCTCGCTCTTCAAAAGATCCGGCTCACTCCTGAGCGCTCAGGAGCCAGCCGCTATTTTCGCCACGGCTCCCTCGCTCTTCAAAAGATCCGGCTCACTCCTGAGCGCTCAGGAGCCAGCCGAACTTTTCGCCATGGCTCCCTCGCTCTTCAAAACACCCGGCTCGCTCCTGTGCGGTCAGGAGCCAGCCGCTCTTTTCGCCTCGGCTCCCTCGCTCTTGAAAAGATCCGGCTCGCCCCTGAGCGCTCAGGAGCCAGCCGCTCTTTTGGCCACGGCTTCCTCGCTCTTCAAAAGATCCGGCTCGCTCCTAGCGCTCAGGAGCCAGCCGCTATTTTCGCCACGGCTCCCTCGCTCTTCAAAAGATCCGGCTCGCTCCTGAGCGCTCAGGAGCCAGCCGCTCTTTTCGCCACGGCTCCCTCGCTCTTCAAAAGATCCGGCTCACTCCTGAGCGCTCAGGAGCCAGCCGCACTTTTCGCCACGGCTCCCTCGCTCTTCAAAAGATCCGGCTCACTCCTGAGCGCTCAGGAGCCAGCCGCACTTTTCGCCACGGCTCCATCGCTCTTCAGAACACCTGGCTCGCTCCTGTGCGGTCAGGAGCCAGCCGCTCTTTTCGCCTCCGCTGCCTCGCTCTTCAATACACCCGGCTCGCTCCTGAGCGCTCAGGAGCCAGCCGCTCTTTTCGCCTCGGCTCCCTCGCTCTTCAAAAGATCCGGCTCACTCCTGAGCGCTCAGGAGCCAGCCGCTATTTTCGCCACGGCTCCCTCGCTCTTCAAAAGATCCGGCTCACTCCTGAGCGCTCAGGAGCCAGCCGAACTTTTCGCCATGGCTCCCTCGCTCTTCAAAACACCCGGCTCGCTCCTGTGCGGTCAGGAGCCAGCCGCTCTTTTCGCCTCGGCTCCCTCGCTCTTCAAAAGATCCGGCTCACTCCTGAGCGCTCAGGAGCCAGCCGCTCTTTTCGCCACGGCTCCCTCGTTCTTCAAAAGATCCGGCTCACTCCTGAGCGCTCAGGAGCCAGCCGCTCTTTTCGCCACGGCTCCCTCGCTCTTCAAAAGATCCGGCTCACTCCTGAGCGCTCAGGAGCCAGCCGCACTTTTCGCCACGGCTCCATCGCTCTTCAAAACACCTGGCTCGCTCCTGTGCGGTCAGGAGCCAGCCGCTCTTTTCGCCTCGGCTGCCTCGCTCTTCAATACACCCGGCTCGCTCCTGAGCGCTCAGGAGCCAGCCGCTCTTTTCGCCTCGGCTCCCTCGCTCTTCAAAAGATCCGGCTCACTCCTGAGCGCTCAGGAGCCAGCCGCTCTTTTCGCCTCGGCTCCCTCGCTCTTCAAAAGATCCGGCTCACTCCAGAGCGCTCAGGAGCCAGCCGCACTTTTCGCCATGGCTCCATCGCTCTTCAAAACACCCGGCTCGCTCCTGTGCGGTCAGGAGCCAGCCGCTCTTTTCGCCTCGGCTGCCTCGCTCTTCAATACACCCGGCTCGCTCCTGAGCGCTCAGGAGCCAGCCGCTCTTTTCGCCTCGGCTCCCTCGCTCTTCAAAAGATCCGGCTCACTGCTGAGCGCTCAGGAGCCAGCCGCTCTTTTCGCCTCGGCTCCCTCACTCTTCAAAAGATCCGGCTCGCTCCTGAGCGCTCAGGAGCCAGCCGCTCTTTTCGCCACGGCTCCCTCGCTCTTCAAAACACCCGGCTCGCTCCTGAGCGCTCAGGAGCCAGCCGCTCTTTTCGCCACGGCTCCCTCACTCTTCAAAAGATCCGGCTAGCTCCTGAGCGCTCAGGAGCCAGCCGCTCTTTTCACCTCGGCTCCCTCGCTCTTCAAAAGATCCGGCTCACTCCTCAGCGCTCAGGAGCCAGCCGCTCTTTTCGCCTCGGCTCCCTCACTCTTCAAAAGATCCGGCTCGCTCCTGAGCGCTCAGGAGCCAGCCGCTCTTTTCGCCTCGGCTGCCTCGCTCTTCAATACACCCGGCTCGCTCCTGAGCGCTCAGGAGCCAGCCGCTCTTTTCGCCTCGGCTCCCTCGCTCTTCAAAAGATCCGGCTCGCTCCTCAGCGCTCAGGAGCCAGCCGCTCTTTTCACCTCGGCTCCCTCGCTCTTCAAAAGATCCGGCTCACTCCTCAGCGCTCAGGAGCCAGCCGCTATTTTCGCCACGGCTCCCTCGCTCTTCAAAAGATCCGGCTCACTCCTGAGCGCTCAGGAGCCAGCCGCTCTTTTCGCCTCGGCTCCCTCGCTCTTCAAAAGATCCGGCTCACTGCTGAGCGCTCAGGAGCCAGCCGCTCTTTTCGCCTCGGCTCCCTCACTCTTCAAAAGATCCGGCTCGCTCCTGAGCGCTCAGGAGCCAGCCGCTCTTTTCGCCACGGCTCCCTCGCTCTTCAAAACACCCGGCTCGCTCCTGAGCGCTCAGGAGCCAGCCGCTCTTTTCGCCACGGCTCCCTCACTCTTCAATACACCCGGCTCGCTCCTGAGCGCTCAGGAGCCAGCCGCTCTTTTCACCTCGGCTCCCTCGCTCTTCAAAAGATCCGGCTCACTCCTCAGCGCTCAGGAGCCAGCCGCTATTTTCGCCACGGCTCCCTCGCTCTTCAAAAGATCCGGCTCACTCCTGAGCGCTCAGGAGCCAGCCGCACTTTTCGCCACGGCTCCATCGCTCTTCAAAACACCTGGCTCGCTCCTGTGCGGTCAGGAGCCAGCCGCTCTTTTCGCCTCGGCTGCCTCGCTCTTCAATACACCCGGCTCGCTCCTGAGCGCTCAGGAGCCAGCCGCTCTTTTCGCCTCGGCTCCCTCGCTCTTCAAAAGATCCGGCTCACTCCTGAGCGCTCAGGAGCCAGCCGCTCTTTTCGCCTCGGCTCCCTCGCTCTTCAAAAGATCCGGCTCACTCCAGAGCGCTCAGGAGCCAGCCGCACTTTTCGCCATGGCTCCATCGCTCTTCAAAACACCCGGCTCGCTCCTGTGCGGTCAGGAGCCAGCCGCTCTTTTCGCCTCGGCTGCCTCGCTCTTCAATACACCCGGCTCGCTCCTGAGCGCTCAGGAGCCAGCCGCTCTTTTCGCCTCGGCTCCCTCGCTCTTCAACAGATCCGGCTCACTGCTGAGCGCTCAGGAGCCAGCCGCTCTTTTCGCCTCGGCTCCCTCACTCTTCAAAAGATCCGGCTCGCTCCTGAGCGCTCAGGAGCCAGCCGCTCTTTTCACCTCGGCTCCCTCGCTCTTCAAAAGATCCGGCTCACTCCTGAGCGCTCAGGAGCCAGCCGCTCTTTTCACCTCGGCTCCCTCGCTCTTCAAAAGATCCGGCTCACTCCTCAGCGCTCAGGAGCCAGCCGCTCTTTTCGCCACGGCTCCCTCGCTCTTCAAAACACCCGGCTCGCTCCTGAGCGCTCAGGAGCCAGCCGCTCTTTTCGCCTCGGCTCCCTCACTCTTCAAAAGATCCGGCTCGCTCCTGAGCGCTCAGGAGCCAGCCGCTCTTTTCGCCTCGGCTCCCTCGCTCTTCAAAAGATCCGGCTCGCTCCTGAGCGCTCAGGAGCCAGCCGCTCTTTTCACCTCGGCTCCCTCGCTCTTCAAAAGATCCGGCTCACTCCTCAGCGCTCAGGAGCCAGCCGCTATTTTCGCCACGGCTCCCTCGCTCTTCAAAAGATCCGGCTCACTCCTGAGCGCTCAGGAGCCAGCCGCTCTTTTCGCCTCGGCTCCCTCGCTCTTCAAAAGATCCGGCTCACTGCTGAGCGCTCAGGAGCCAGCCGCTCTTTTCGCCTCGGCTCTCTCACTCTTCAAAAGATCCGGCTCGCTCCTGAGCGCTCAGGAGCCAGCCGCTCTTTTCGCCACGGCTCCCTCGCTCTTCAAAACACCCGGCTCGCTCCTGAGCGCTCAGGAGCCAGCCGCTCTTTTCGCCACGGCTCCCTCACTCTTCAAAAGATCCGGCTAGCTCCTGAGCCCTCAGGAGCCAGCCGCTCTTTTCGCCTCGGCTGCCTCGCTCTTCAATACACCCGGCTCGCTCCTGAGCGCTCAGGAGCCAGCCGCTCTTTTCGCCTCGGCTCCCTCGCTCTTCAAAAGATCCGGCTCGCTCCTGAGCGCTCAGGAGCCAGCCGCTCTTTTCACCTCGGCTCCCTCGCTCTTCAAAAGATCCGGCTCACTCCTCAGCGCTCAGGAGCCAGCCGCTATTTTCGCCACGGCTCCCTCGCTCTTCAAAAGATCCGGCTCACTCCTGAGCGCTCAGGAGCCAGCCGCTCTTTTCGCCTCGGCTCCCTCGCTCTTCAAAAGATTCGGCTCACTCCTGAGCGCTCAGGAGCCAGCCGCTCTTTTCGCCACGGCTCCCTCGCTCTTCAAAAGATCCGGCTCACTCCTGAGCGCTCAGGAGCCAGCCGCTCTTTTCGCCTCGGCTGCCTCGCTCTTCAATACACCCGGTTCGCTCCTGTGCGCTCAGGAGCCAGCCGCTATTTTCGCCACGGCTCCCTCGCTCTTCAAAAGATCCGGCTCACTCCTGCGCGCTCAGGAGCCAGCCGCTCTTTTCGCCACGGCTCCCTCGCTCTTCAAAAGATTCGGCTCACTCCTGAGCGCTCAGGAGCCAGCCGCACTTTTCGCCACGGCTCCATCGCTCTTCAAAAGATCCGGCTCACTGCTGAGCGCTCAGGAGCCAGCCGCTCTTTTCGCCACGGCTCCCTCACTCTTCAAAAGATCCGGCTAGCTCCTGAGCCCTCAGGAGCCAGCCGCTCTTTTCGCCTCGGCTGCCTCGCTCTTCAATACACCCGGCTCGCTCCTGAGCGCTCAGGAGCCAGCCGCTCTTTTCACCTCGGCTCCCTCGCTCTTCAAAAGATCCGGCTCACTCCTCAGCGCTCAGGAGCCAGCCGCTATTTTCGCCACGGCTCCCTCGCTCTTCAAAAGATCCGGCTCACTCCTGAGCGCTCAGGAGCCAGCCGCTCTTTTCGCCTCGGCTGCCTCGCTCTTCAATACACCCGGCTCGCTCCTGAGCGCTCAGGAGCCAGGCGCTCGTTTCGCCTCGGCTCCCTCGCTCTTCAAAAGATCCGGCTCACTCCTGAGCGCTCAGGAGCCAGCCGCTCTTTTCGCCACGGCTCCCTCGCTCTTCAAAAGATTCGGCTCACTCCTGAGCGCTCAGGAGCCAGCCGCTCTTTTCGCCACGGCTCCCTCGCTCTTCAAAAGATTCGGCTCACTCCTGAGCGCTCAGGAGCCAGCCGCTCTTTTCGCCACGGCTCCCTCGCTCTTCAAAAGATTCGGCTCACTCCTGAGCGCTCAGGAGCCAGCCGCACTTTTCGCCACGGCTCCATCGCTCTTCAAAAGATCCGGCTCACTCCTGAGCGCTCAGGAGCCAGCCGCTCTTTTCGCCTCGGCTGCCTCGCTCTTCAATACACCCGGTTCGCTCCTGTGCGCTCAGGAGCCAGCCGCTATTTTCGCCACGGCTCCCTCGCTCTTCAAAAGATCCGGCTCACTCCTGAGCGCTCAGGAGCCAGCCGCTCTTTTCGCCTCGGCTCCCTCGCTCTTCAAAAGATCCGGCTCGCTCCTGAGCGCTCAGGAGCCAGCCACTCTTTCCGCCACAGCTCCCTCGCTCTTCAAAAGATCTGGCTCACTCCTGAGCGCTCAGGAGCCAGCCGCACTTTTCGCCACGGCTCCCTCGCTCTTCAAAAGATCCGACTCGCTCCTGAGCGCTCAGGAGCCAGCCGCTCTTTTCGCCACGGCTCCCTCGCTCTTCAAAAGATCCGGCTCACTCCTGAGCGCTCAGGAGCCAGCCGCTATTTTCGCCAAGGCTCCCTCGCTCTTCAAAACACCCGGCTCGCTCCTGAGCGCTCAGGAGCGGGCCGCTCTTTTGAAGACCGAGGGAGCCGTGGTTCAGTAAGTGAGCGGCGGTTCTTTCGGAGTGAGGAAGCCGGTTCTCTCTCCTTGAATGAGCCGTGGGGAACCGTTTCGTCAGAGCTGGGTCTTCTGCTGGGTTTCGATGTTTTTCGATTTCGGACCGACTAATGGTGGCCGGTATGAGCCGACTCGCGCTACTGGTACTCGCTTGCAGTGTGTTGTGTGCGCAGCAGTCCCCTTGGTTTTTTGTGCGTCTTCTGGTGTGGCACCCGATGCCACCGAGGGGCATAGGCGGAAAGTTTTCATTTCCCCGGGGGGGGGGGGGGGGGGGGGCTGGGGCCCGACCAGCTTGCGTAAGCGGTCATATATATAGTTCAATTTCATAACCTGAGTCCCCTCGTACCACAAAGAGACTCGCGTCTCTCGGATGAGCCATGCGAAAAGCCGAATAAGTTATTCACGGTAGGGAGATATGTGTGTTTTGCGCGTATAAGTCGCACAACTACACATAAATGAAAACAGCCATGTAACGATTTGTGAAAGTTTTAATATACAAAGACACTGTCTACAAATATTTTCCAGACTAAATGTCAGTTGAAAGGATAAGACATAACATATATAAAACATACACAATATATAACAATTTCTGTGCACAACTTTGACTACAATTACTAGCATAAAACAACGTGACTCCATGACGCAATACTTTATTTACTTCTCAAAGCATGCCTTATGCCACTGGTTTCATTTATTTCCCGGCGGCCGAATAAATTATTCAAGAGTAATAAATTATCAGGCGCAGAAATACACAGTCATATTAACAAATAAATAAATAAGACACAACGATATCTCAACAGTGGGAAAGGGCACGAGAGGAAGTAGTAAGAGCGTGGATTGCGTTCTTGAGCAGCTAATGCAGCATATGACAAATAAATATTAATAAGGAAAAAGCACAGCATAGACTGGGAAGCTTTAGAAGAAGCGCAACGAAGCGTCTTTGCGTACCCTAAAGGCCTCACCCTACTTGCCTGTCATGCACCCCATTTTCGTTCCTGGAAATAACATTTTGCTTTGTTTTCTTAGCCAAATGGTTAGCTTTAACTTGTGAGTTGGCAGCTTTCTCTTTCCTATTAAAGACATCATTTCGTTGTCTGATGGGATGGTTTCACCTTGAGGGAAAATATGTTCATTCGGGCACTTGTTCTAGCAATGAAGTCGTCGGCAATTTTATATATATTGATTTTGCGGGAGAGTTCTTTGTGAGTGTGCAAAATGGCCAGATGGTTCAAACGGGCTTGTCCAGTCGTCGACCGCAGGTACGTTTTCAGTCGCCGAAGACCAGAAGAGGACCTCTCGGATGTGCTTGACGAGACCGGCATGGTCAACGCAATTTTTGTTAGCTTGGCCATTTCCGGCAAAAGGTTTCGCAGGTGTTCGCCCTTCTCCCCCGAAAACATCTGCACGACGTCCTTGAATGTGTGCAATGGTGCCGACTTTTGTTGGCTTACGATGTCAATGAGCATGCCTCTGTGCAAGACCAGTCGTCCTCGTTCAAGGTCGTCACCGTAGAACTGTGTTATGTATGCTTCGTCCTGCTTTCCTGTGGCAAACTGCTCAATGTGTGACATATGCTGCCACATCTCAGGTGGATATCTGTCGCTTAACGAGGACAGTACAGTGTCAAGTACTTCGTAGTACCTCTGGCGGTACATATCCTCCGCTGATGTGAACACGTGAGCTGAGGAACCTTCTTGATAGCGGTGTGGAGTTTTCTTTCGCCTAGCAGCTGGAACACACGGGTCCACAACTCCTACTTTTCCTGCCTCTGCCAACACCTCCTTCCAAACCAAGGGAAAACTATGCCTCAGTTCAGCGACGCTTGCAGTGACGGATTTCACCATTTTCTCCGCTTGGTCAAACCTGAGCATTCTTTTCTGTAAGGCGGCATTCAGTGCTTCCATTCGTGAAAACACTTTTGTCAGAAGCGTCAACATGATAAACGATTCAAACTTGAACAGCATCCTTAAAAATGCGCTGGCTTTCGCACCAGCCTCAGTTCGCTCTTCGGATGCTGTTTCAGAGAAAAACGTTATGATACTGCTATAATTTGAAAGAACTGATCGCAGTGATGAAGCCTTTAGCGTCCACCTTGTCGGGCAGAATTTTCGCAAGTTCACATCCTCTTCTACCTCAATCTCTTGAAAAGAAGCAACGCGCTTTGGAGAGCAGGTCACGAAGTTGATCAGTTCAGTGACGGCGTAAAGAAAATCACGGCACATGTCTACTTTCTGGCCGACGTCATGCAAAACCAAATTCAGGATGTGCGCTAGGCAGTGTACATATAGCGCGCGAGGTTCCTGTTCTTGCATGAGAGCTTGTACTCCTCGGTGCTTTCCTCTCATGTTTGCCGCACCATCATAGCACTGCCCGCGGCACTTTTCAATGGGCACATTAAATCTACAAAGAATGTCTTTCAATATAGCAAAGAGGCTCGTCGCTGTGGTGTCCGTCGTGTTGAAAAACCCACAGAACAGCTTCTCTACTTCCAGGCTTTCTGTGACCACCCGAAAACAAACTGAAAGTTCTTCTTTGACAGAAATGTTTGCTGTCTCGTCCATAATGACAGCGTAGTGCTCTGCCGCACGAACTTCGTCTGTGAGTGAACGAAGGATGTCATGTGCCATGAGTTCCACCATCTCGTTTAAAATCTGGTGAGAAATCCATTTGTATTTTGTACTTAAAAGCCACGATCGCAATGAAGGAATATCATTAGCCCGGAGTTCCAGCAGCTGCCTCAAATTACTCTCTGTGTCTTCGTGGCCATGTGTTGCTAAGCCTTCGGTCGACAGGTACAGTAGTGACGACAGTGTTGCTAGGAGAGCCTGTCGGGCGTCGTCCATTTCTTTCGCCTTTCCCTTGGCGCAAGCATATGCCACATTCGCGCTGCCTTTTGCAGCTACGACGGCATTACATGCCTCCTTATGAAAATTAGACCTCTCATGGGATTTAAATCTGTCAATCGCCTTTTTTCCAGTTTGAGAAACCATTTTTCACAAATGCCAGGTAAGAATCCTTGTCTTGGGAAGTGTTAGGGAGCGGCAGTTTCATCTCTGATGCTGTGAAACAGGTCTCGCAAAACGCCTTGTCACTGTGGACATTGTAAGATAACCACTTGTAGATACTTTTCCAGGTAGGCTGGAAGCGCCGCCCTTGTTTTTTTGTAGATGGTGCATCAGAAACCTCGCCGATGGATCGAATTTTAGAAGGACCGTCTTCTGCAGTGCACACAGAGCTTGGTGTGCTAGTGTCATCAGCGCGCGGTGGAGCTTCAGCGACTGAACTCGAAATGCTGGATAAAGACGGCTCTCCTCGCAGTCTTCACCGGGGGCTTTCCGTTTCCTGATCAGATATTTTTCCATTGCTTTTGAACAGTCTGCAAGGGAAATGAATAAAATTCTGAAATAACGCTCGCATAAACATACAAAGTTTGGTATAATATTCATATTCAGACTTGGTCAAGCGCGTAGGAACCCTGCTCAATTTTTAAAAAGACAAAAGAATCTTGACCATTTCTCGAAGCATGAAGAATTATCCCGCGGTAAAAAACCCCAATTCTCACACAAAAAATAGGATTTGCCAAGTCTGAATGACGGCGCCGCCTGTGGCAATGAGCTGTAAAATTTTTCGGCTACCCATAATATCATTTAGTGCGCGCTGCAATAAAGGTATGCGTCTTCTTGAAATTAGAAATACATTTCTTCAGAATATGGGCCGACCAGTATGCGAATAACTTTATACCCTCACGTGGCAACGAATATGGGACAATCAACCTACATTTGTCTACAAGCTATACGCGAATACACATGGCATACGTACTATCACGATGAAAAGAAATGCGAACAGCGGAGCGCGTGGCCAAAGCATAACAAGCCGGAAGGTATAGGGCGCGCCGTCCAGTTATCACCATTGACAGGCGCGCACGTCCGGTTTGATCCAGCTGTTCGATGGTGCACCCCCTATACTGCGATATTTTTGTTTGCGCTGTCCAATTTGCGATGTCATCATTACTGCGCCATCAACTTTTCTCTTTTTCAAATAAAAGAGAAGCGGAACACAAACAAAAATATCACAGTATAATCATCGGTCGCGAATAACCAGACACTTGTGATCTCTGCAGCTACATTATTATTGCCATCAAACAAAAATATAAAGCAGATAAGACGTTTCATGTAAAAAGAAGGTGCAGCTAGGCGCTACATTTGTGAACTACATCCATACGTCATGGTATTTTAATTCTTTGAGCGCACTGCCGCACGACGGTGGCATAAGATAACGCGCTCTATCTCCTGTTCCTAGTCCCTCAAAGTGCCACCGGGCCATGATTGCCCCGTTAGATCTCTCACAGGCGTGCAGATGGTGCAGTTACTTTGTTTACAGGCGCCGTGACACCGCGGTACATTAAACCGCAGTCGGCGTGTTTCTTTTGCCGAGAGCCGCGAAAACGAATTGTTTCGATGAGCGATGCGCCAAGCGAATATGCAACTTGCTTTTTCTTACGCCTGAGTGTCTACCCAGTTTCGTTGCTGGCGCTCGCATGCGCGTTTTAACTTTCGTCATGGCAATGTGTGCTGGCTTCACTGCGAAGGAGCTCGGGCTCGTAATTTGACACAGGAATGACTTTTCGGGCGCGGGAGCGGCATGAGGACGCTGAACAAAGTGTCACACGTTAAAGAACTACCACAAAGGTGCAGATCACGGCTGTTGTGAAAATAGAAATAAGTTGTGTGGCTGTTAGCATGTTTGTGAATACGTTGTGCAGCATGACCTTACATTTTGGGATACATTATTCAAACTACATACGAAGCCATTTTGTCAATCTATTGCCACTTGGGCGAACTGTTGCTATTTTTAAAGGCTGTTCTCTCAATTTATTAAACTGGAATAATAGATCTGCCACTGGGAACCAATTTTGCGAGAACGAATAATCCTCATAGGCCGATTCTCTATGCGTTCAAGCATTCCGCGCCTACACGATCCTTACATAAACACAGTAGTTGTCTTACACAGTAATTGCCTTACACAATCAAAACCACGCACGTTCACTTTTCACTTGTTCCTGAAGGTTCCCTCACTGTTTCCTCGGCTCGTATTAGGCGCATTAGCGCCTGATAAGTTTTGCCAACTGAATACCTCGTACATGCCTTATTGTAGGAGCACTCTCTCTGTAAGACTGCCGTCTTGGTACAGAACGGCTCAGAACTATGCGATAGCTCCCACTTTTTCCTTTTATTAAAACTTACCGCCACGCAATGTTCATAAAGACGCACCCCTCCATTAGAACGAGATCGAACAATTTTCTGAATCAGTCAGCGCCGACCACGTTTGGTCAGTCTGGGTGGCTTAAGTGCGGGCACTTGCGCTCCTGCTGACGTGGTAGCCGACTTTGACGCCGCCAGATGCGCAAGGCTGCCATAAAGAACCATGTACGATCGCGCGCGTATAGTATTATAGTTAACGCAAGTCAAAGTATCATGACGATGCACTTCACATTGCTTTCGTGCTGACGACGCTTACTGCGACAGTGAACCTCTACTAAAGACGTCGAGTATTCGAAGGGGTATGCGTTAATAATGGAAGACTTCACTCACCTGTTCGGACCGATCAGGTCGCAGACGTCAGTTGTCAACTAGTCTGCATGGGCAGGCACTCGCTTAATTTCACGAGTAGAGACGAGTGAGGCACATCCAAAGGGCCTGGACACGATGGTACTACCTCGTTGAAAAACCAGCGAGCGTTTTAAAGTCCTCTACATTTCCAAAGTTGTGCGCATGAAAACCACAACGGACACAATGGCGCTTCGCTTGGTTCTCCTATCTTGGATTCTCCACCTGCTCAAACACGAAGGTGCCTCCTGCTAATGCTCACAAGACATCACTATAGACGGCGCAGTGGCAGCGCGCTAAGCTTAGGGTTCTTGCAAGGCTTAGAGGAGAAGGCAGCGACGCATGCGCAGAGTACAAGTCTTGAACGCGCGGTCACTTTATCGATAAAGCGTGCGCATTGAAAAAAAATGTCACAGTTTCACCCTACGGGCGAAGCAATGAATGCGATAGCAACACAGCAATGTCATACGAAGTAAGGTGAGCGGCTTTGGTAGCAATATGAATTGTCGTAAACATGAGCTGATTAAGTAAGCAGCTTTGCTGCGGCGTAAGTAGACCGACATGAAGAGAGACTCGATGACCACGAGAAGGCGCGTGTGAAACGGTGGTGTTGATGAGAAGCGCTTCCCGTGGGCAGCGCGTGCGAAGGGACACACCTGTAGCTCTGCACTGCCGATCCGGGCAGCATTACATGTGTAGCGTGCGTTGGAAAATGTGACCCGACTGTTACTTACTGAATGAACACGCGTGGTGTGAGCGCGCACAAACAAACATGAATAGATCACACTGAATGACTGCAGACAACGACTGTCAAAACGCTGGCAGCAAGCGCATACGCTGCAGCGGGCAAAGGTACGTGCGGTCTATCGCTTCCACAGAAACTGAGCGGCGAATGCACAGTACATAAAGGTCAGAACCGTGTGGAGATAAGAGACGGTGCGAGCGAGCGACGAGCGCGGTGGTTGGCAGACTAAAAGTGCGCCCCCCCCCCCCCCCCCCCCGCTCCCTCCGGCGCTGGCTTCCCGCTTCCGTGCTTGCGCGTGGGAGATTGAGTGCGTTCGCTCTCCGTGACAGCGCGTCCCCGCACGCTTCCGCTCGGGCATACGGCGCGCGGCGAAGATTTTATCTATACGGAACCTCACGGCGACGGAGACGGCGACGGCCACGCCGACGGCAGAAATCCGGTTGAAGTGTCCGTGTAATTGCTATCGCAATGAAAAAAAAAGGGGGGGGGGGACAAGCGCGGCGCGTATCTGCTAGTTTGTAGTGAATGCGGCTGTCCGTGCGCCTGGGGAGTACTACATACGCGGGTCGCGAGCTTTATTTTGGCGATAATCTGCGCGCAGTATTTTGAAAGCGATCTGCAGACGGCTAATACCTTTGTACGCGCTGTGTTTTTGCCGCTCAGTTTCCGTTGAAGCGATAGACAGTACGAAGATCACTGCTTGCTGCTGCTGGTGCCGCACTTTCATACGCAAGCGTTTTGACGGTTAGTGTCAGAGGTCATCGAGTGTGCTGTGTTCATGTTTGCTTGGGCGCGCTGACAACATGCTTGATAATTCAGTTAGTAAGCAAATGTTTCCAAGTTTATACGGCCGATAAAACTACTATCCTTACTTCATATAGCTGTCTACTAATTTTCTATTGCAATCGATGCTTCGCCGTTCGGGCGACACTGCGCCTCTTTCTTTCTTTCTTCTTTTTACGTTTAGTGTGAGTATAAGCGCTGCTGCGCATGGCGGCTATTGATTCTGATTGAGAGTGAATCCGGCTTAGCCTCACTTCGGTTACTGAGTAAATTATTTTTATTTATGACCGCTGCAGGCATGTGGGGATGTTTCCATCCCTATAATAAGTGTTGTTAATTATTAGAACAGTTTTTGGTTGGTTTTTTTTCGTGAGTTGTTAGGATTGCTTACTGGAAACAGTAGCAATACTCAGACACACAACATTCATGTGCACTTCACACGCCGCTGATAAAAGACTCTGCTGAAGGGGCCACTGAAGACTGCAGGTTTTTCTTTTTCAGGGTCAAAAAAAGCACGCAAGGCAATTTGAAGAGAGGTGAACATTCTTCTTCTTTTGGGGGTTTTACGTGCCAAAACCAGTTCTGATTATGAGAAACGCCGTAGTGGAGGGCTCCGGATTAATTTTGATCACCTGGGGTTGTTTAACGTGCAGTAAAACGCAAGCACACGGGCGTTTTTGCATTTTGCCTCTATCGAAATACGGCCGCCGCGGCCGGGATCCCATCCCGCGATCTCGTGTTCAGCAGCGCAACGCCTTAGCTGACTGAGCCACCGCGGCGGGTGAGAAGTGAACATCATCATCATCATCATCATCATCATCATCATCATCATCATCATCCTATATTTTATGTCCACTGCAGGACGAAGGCCTCTCCCTGCGATCTCCAATTATCCCTGTATTCCAAGCGTATTCCAACTTGCAGGCGCAAGTAGGAATACGCTAGCGCAAGGCAGTGGTAATTGGAGGTGAACATAGAGCAACGTATTCATTCTCCAGGCATAACCTATCCTTACAATTGGAAATAATTGTTACATGGCTATATGCTTCTCTTTAAAAAATGTAACGAACTTATTCCTGTGTATATATTTAAATATATTGTATGTGTGTGTATAGTGTTCACAGTTCGAAATTTAAAAAAATAAACGTTGAAGTGAGAAAAAATGCTTATGAGGTACACTGTAAAAAATTTCCGTCAATATACGGAGGATTTCCGTCATTATACGGAAAAATTGCAGTAAGAATACGGAAAATATATCATTTTCAGAAATACAGCAAAATTTCCGTTAAAATACGGAAAGTGCTCCCCGTTTTAAGTTTTACGGACATTTTCCGTAATAAATACGGAAAAATTGCAGTAAGAATACGGAAAATATCTCATTTTCAGAAATACAGCAAAATGTCCGTTAAAATACGGAAAGTGCTCCCCGTTTTAAGCTTTACGGTCATTTTTCCGTAATAATACGGTGACTACACTGTTCTGTACGAAACAGACAGAATTCCGTATTTTTGTTATGCGATCATCCGTATTTTTGCAAGGAAAACTATACACGCTGTCTGCGTGAACGCTTGTACTCACAAGGTTTCCTCTAAGAATATTTTATTGCAATGCAAATGGCGCCTGTGTTTCTACTGACGTTTATTTGGTGTCAGCACTATATATATATATATATATATATATATATATATATATATATATATATATATATATATATTTATATATATAAGTTTTAGTGAACAAAGAGCGATGGCCATACATGACAACGTAAACAAACCTGCGCCGTTCAGTTGCTGGTGCATTGACAATTACATTGGTGCGCTATGCAAAAATTGTGCGCACTCTAAATCAGTACCGAAACGCAGTATAATGACCAGGATTGGCTTTACATTTAACAAGAAATGGCCGCGAAGAGAACTGGTGGCCTATAAATCCAAGTACTGCGGCTATAGATGAAATTTTAGACGGAGAGAAAGAATTAACTCAGGAGTGGAAGGGTTTTACTGAACTGTACCGTATTTGGTTTCAATCGCCCCATAGTATTTGCAAAATATCTCATCTCTGTCAACTACCATTCATTGACACACCCCCATTACGCATATTCTGCACTGTTCAATTGTTGACAGCGTTGTCAATTTTTGCGGTAAGATGTAATCGCAAGCATTTATTCTTATTTATTTATTTAGATACCCTAAGGGCCCACAGGGGCATTACATAGGGGGGGGGGGGACATAAAGCAGAACACAATTTTCACAAATGAAGGAGCATCGCAGGTGGTAAATACAGCACTTTGGGGTACAGCAAGTCGTGAAACATATTAACAAGGTAAATATTCTTACAAAATTCACACTCAACGAAGCAAGAACAAAATAGCGAAAGCGAATAAGTGCTCTGGGAGAGAAAAATGTTACTAAAAGTGCTAGGATTGTAAATACGTTAGTAATGCTGAATAAAATAAGGAAGACTGTGTGTTATCGTGGCAATTCTGGAGGGTAACTGATTCCATTCTTTTATTGATAAGGCTAACGGCGAATTGTTGGACTTTTCCATCCGGGCAAAGTTGGGTTAACTTTGTAGGCATGATCGATGCGATGTGAAGTATGAGGTGACGGTAAAATGTGTGACCGGGCAAATGATGTGTTGCTGTGATACAGTGTGTGAAAAAAGCATAATCTGGCGAATTTTCTGCGCATTGAGAGTGGCGGCATGTTGAGTGTTTGCTTCAAAGATGAAACGCTTTGAAATCGGGAGTAGGATGACATGATGAATCGCGTTGCTTTATTCTGGACGGCTTCGAGTAGATTGGTAAGGGCGATCTGGTAGGGATGCCAAATGACTGATGCATATTCCAGGGAGGGACGCACGAAGAAAGTGTACGCTTGAAGCCTGGTGTCTCTGTCGGCCAGATGCAAGCGTCGCTTCTGAAAGCCAAGTTTCTTTTGCGCTTTAGTTGTGATATATTTTATATGGTCAGTCCATGTTAAGCTAGAATTTATGTAGACACCGAGGTATTTAGCCGATGTAACCGAGTTTACTATGCTATTGTTTAAAATATAAGTATTAGTTTGAGACTTTGGAACGGAAGTGAAGTTCAGGTGATTGGTCTTTTCTGTGTTAATTTGCATCTGCCATTTGCAGCACCATTCCGTTAGTTTATTAAGGTCAGATTGCAGTGTTTTAATGTCGTTAGGGCTAACCATATATCTCTCTGTAAATCACACAATCATCGGCAAAAAGATGAACTGTTGAATTAATATTTAATGCTATGTCATTAATGTATATCATCATGTATCATTTAGCGTTTCATCTTGAAACAAGACCGGCGAGCGCACACTTTCTTGTACGGAATTCTGCTGTACAGTAACAGATGGACGCATTGTGAGTGAAGAACAGAAACGATGGATGGTTAGGCTGCTTGACTCTCGGCATCTTTGAATGGGCAAAGTTCCGAATTTGTCGCTGTGTGGTGTATGTTTGTGTGCTCGTCATGTGCCGTCATAGCGCGGGTATACTTGCGCGGAATGTGTTTCACTCGGCTACAAAACTTTGCACGCTGCGGCATCGAACACGCACCAATACGTGTGCAAACTACGGGAAGGTGATCGAAGATGAGGGATATAGCACTGTGTGTACTGTCAAAAGGAAAGAAAGAAAGAAAAAGAAAAAAAAAACGCCCTGTCCCGAGTTGGCATAATGATTCAACCTTTATTTCTTTTTTAACCCGACATGTAACACCATTTATTACATGAGCTTTATCCGTGGGTAAAAGTAATGGCACAACTCACTATTTGCCCGTTCATTACATGCACCAGCCAGTCCAAATTAACACTATACTAGAGCTTATTGACGCATCGCATTACACTCTAGCACGGCATTGCAACGCTCACCGGACTCTCGTCTGGTTGACTTATCTGCCTTTCCTCTCCTTGCTTTCTCTATCTCTTTGTATACAATGTATACAAAGAGATATCTCTTTGGCAATGTATACAATGTATACAGTGCCCTGTGGCAGAGAAAGCGATCTCCTCTTCCAGAGTTCAATTATTTGTCAAGCAATCATTTTACTCTTCCAACAACTACTGCATAAATGGGAAAACGAAACCGATTTTGTTTTGTTCTCCGCGCTCCCAGCACCAGGTGGAACCACGCGCGGCGCTTCCGATCTCGGAGGATGTAACAAGACGAGCGGTTGACGAAGCTGCATTGTGTAGCCAGCCGGTTTATCTTTTATGTTGTACAGTTTGTTAGTTTACCGTAAATATGTCTTGATTTGCACTCAAGAGTGGAGCAAGGCCCTTTGGAACAGAGATTGACGCATCGTGAGCGAAGAACAGACGCGATGGATGGTTAGGCTGCTTGACTCTCGGCTGTACGACTCTCGGCATGTTAGGACTGGCAAAGTTCCGAATTTGTCGCGGTGTGGTGTACGCTTCTGTGCTCGTCAAGTGCCGTCAGAGCGCGGGGATGTTTGAACGGAAAGTGTCCCTTCGTCTACAAAACTCTGCACGCTGCGGCATCGAAGTCCTGTGTACGGGTGCACGTATGCGCTTGGATACGGGATAGCCTGCCCTCAACGGATGTTCAACAGTGTACGCACGCTGCGCGTACGCGTACGTATGAGGTAAGCCCGTTGTAATTCTATTTGTTCGGTTTGCATAGTGTAGCTGTTTAGATGATGTGTGGTAAGCTGGCGTAACGAACAGAACTATTTGTTTTTCAAAAGGCCAGTAAACAGCATCATAGGGCAAAAATGGCGCGTGAATGGGAAAGAGGATCACATAATTTCACATCGATCTCCATGGTAGCGCGATCGAAATTTTTTGTGTGGCGCGTATTGTCATGAGTAAGACGCCGGCGGCGCCATAAAAGAAGACAAAGACGATGTGAGCGGAGCGTTCGGAACGGCGCGAGCGCGCGAGGCGCGTGACCCGAGGCGCGATCGAAGGAGAAACGGCGTTGTCTGAGCATTATCGACGTGGCTCCGGGCCAGGAAGGTCGCATCGCCAGCTCCGCACTGGCGACGGGAGACTTGGGGGTCTGGCCGAGTCCGTGACGTTGGCCGTCCAAGGTGTGGCCGTCGACCTCAGCAAGTTCGAGTGAGGCTCCTGGACCGGCTACAGCCTCTCATGGCAGGACCGGGCACCCCAGAAAGGACCCCTCTTCCAAGGCAGACCGGCACGCTCGATGATCCCCGGAACGCCACGTCGGCTCTCGGGAAAGGAGCGAGACGGAAGCAGCGGCCGAGGACGTCGCTAGGCCTAACCCGTCACCTCTCCCGGCCACGTCAGCAACAGCGACCGGGTTACCCAGGCTTCCGAGACGAGCCAGTTGAAAGACCGACTTCTACGCAGCAACCTTTATGCGACGGTCGGCGAAACAACCACATTGAAGAGTTGACAAGACTCCGGCCGGGAAAATACGCGCATCGACGGACTTTCGTAAGAAAGACTTTCTTCTATCGTCACTACAGTAGGCCAGTGATGCCAGACTTTGGGGTAGGAAGGGCCTAAGACTAACGGAGGCGAAGTTAAGGATATTTATTGATTCATTAGGTTGTACATTTTTGTTAACATTTATTTATGCATTGTGTTCTAGTTCAGGGTGTTTTTGGGTTTTTGGTTTGAGGTTTTTGAGTTAGCGTGTAAATAAAATCTGTTTGCTGTGTCGCCATCCGTCTTCCCTCTCCATCTCTCATAACACCCGCACGCCTCCGAGATCAGTGACAACGAAACACATCACAATTGGCGAGCTTGCCAGGATCCGTCCCGGATTCTATCCAGCCCAGTCACTGATTCTCGGAAGTTGCAAAGATGGATTGGGGGGCGATATCGGCCACTATTCGCAAGCAGAAGCTCAGCAAGGAGCAGGGCCTCAAACTAATTGAGGATGAAAGGAAACGCGTAGAGGCCGCTCGATTAGCAGAACTTGCTGCAGTTACTAAAGCTTACGAGGAAAGAAAACAGCTCCAGGAGAGAGAGCTTAAGATGCTGCGAGAGCAGTTACAGGCATTAAGAAGGAAATCGAGTGAGGATGATTTAAAGATAGACAGTAGACCCACTAGCGGAATAGAGCAACCTGAAAGCAGAGGGGCGTCAGAAGACGCAGACAGAGTAGATAGCGCCCGTGACGGCGTTGAGGAGAAGCTCACCACTGAGGAGACTTTGACTCATAGTGAGCAGGATAAGAGGATGACTGACATCCCGATGAAAATTTGCGTAAGCAAGGAGCAGAGCACAGCAGAGAAAGAAGTGGCTGCACCTCAGAACGATAGTGAGTTTGTAATAGAGAATGAAACCAGGGATCAAGAGGCATCAGACGTGAGGAGCCAGTCAAACTCCGAGGGAAATGAGGAGGACGATAGATGCCCTAGCCACCCAAGCAACGCAACGCGTAAGGGTAAAAGGATGCCGAGGAAGCTGAAGACACGGCGGCGTAAGAAACCGCGTGTGCATAAGATGGGCTGGTCGATAAGAATGAACAAAGGTAAAGCCGATAGATACCCTAATCGCCCCAGAAGTAAGGCAGCCTTTAAATGTAGGAAGAACGTGCACGGAACACGTAACGGTAGGAAGATGACTCGCAGGAGATTGAGAGGAAAGCAGCGCAGGAAAACGCGTGCGCATGAGATGGGTGCGCCAAAGAAAAAGATGAAGCCAGAGTTAAGGCAGGGACATTCCAAACCGCCCAAGAAATGTGCTAGAGGAGGAAAGAGGAAGAAGCAGGCCGTACGTAGGGAAGCGTGGGAGCTCCGTAAAAGGAGGAAAAAATAGAACAGGTATAACTGGTATGCCACTAAAGGACTATCATTAGGAATGCCCTCGGACACTGGAATTGTCAGCTCTTACAAATGTGTATAGATACCAAGTTATTCTTATAGAGTGTTTGGGACGATAAGCATTACGAACAATTGAGTGCAGTGTTGTGTGAACGGAACAAATGGTGAAACGTGCGCGACAGTGCAGTGAAGTGTGGTGATGAGTGGCAAGCGAAGACGACGCACAGAAGAGCACTCAAGCCACAACGAAAGTCAAGTTCGCCGCCAAAAAGAAGGTCAAGAGGAAGCAGTTTTTTCAGAAAAAACTCTTAAAAGGGGAGCCATGTCATGAGTAAGACGCCGGCGGCGCCATAAAAGAAGACAAAGACGATGTGAGCGGAGCGTTCGGAACGGCGCGAGCGCGCGAGGCGCGTGACCCGAGGCGTGATCGGAGGAGAAACGGCGTTGTCTGAGCATTATCGACGTGGCTCCGGGCCAGGAAGGTCGCATCGCCAGCTCCGCACTGGCGACGGGAGACTTGGGGGTCTGGCCGAGTCCGTGACGTTGGCCGTCCAAGGTGTGGCCGTCGACCTCAGCAAGTTCGAGTGAGGCTCCTGGACCGGCTACAGCCTCTCACGGCAGGACCGGGCACCCCAGAAAGGACCCCTCTTCCAAGGCAGACCCGGAACGCCACGTCGGCTCTCGGGAAAGGAGCGAGACAGAAGCAGCGGCCGAGGACGTCGCTAGGCTAACCCGTCACCTCTCCCGGCCACGTCAGCAACAGCGACCGGGTTACCCAGGCTTCCGAGACGAGCCAGTTGAAAGACCGACTTCTACGCAGCAACCTTTATGCGACGGTCGGCGAAACAACCACATTGAAGAGTTGACAAGACTCCGGCCGGGAAAATACGCGCATCGACGGACTTTCGTAAGAAAGACTTTCTTCTATCGTCACTACAGTAGGCCAGTGATGCCAGACTTTGGGGTAGGAAGGGCCTAAGACTAACGGAGGCGAGTTAAGGATATTATTGATTCATTAGGTTGTACATTTTTGTTAACATTTATTTATGCATTGTGTTCTAGTTCAGGGTGTTTTTGGGTTTTTGGTTTGAGGTTTTTGAGTTAGCGTGTAAATAAAATCTGTTTGCTGTGTCGCCATCCGTCTTCCCTCTCCATCTCTCATAACACCCGCACGCCCCCGAGATCAGTGACAACAAAAAACATCACACGTATAACCTATTGCTCATGCGCGTTAAAAACTTAGAATAAGAGTGCAATTCAGTTGCGCACACAATTCCTATTGACGCTTGTACTGTCACTATACGTGCGATAGTCGCCTCCTTGTTTGCATGCATTTACATTGTAGTTACCAAAAAAAAAGTGTTAGCTCTGCTGTGTCTTTCCTTGGTGCAATTGCTTGTGGTGCAGCAAGACGTTTTGCTTCTAATGATGTCTGGGCAATCCAAGCGTTCGTGTCGTGTAGCTAGCTGTAAATGTATCAGTTGCAAAAAAATTGTACATGCCAGAGAAGCAAATGCAATCAATAGAGACTGTAGTTTATAAATCCTTCAGTTCAACTGCTTCAGCAGAAAGTAGATATGCATGAAAATCAGATGATGTGCTGATGCTTAGCAAGAACAGGGTAACATAACATTACTGATTCAATATTTTCTTGTACTGAAAGACTAGTTGCTGGTGTCTGCTGGAGCTGAGAAGAGATCTGCTGCCTGCCATGAGACCATGTCTCTCAAGTTACCGCAATATTGTTGCCTTCAAAGTAAGTGGATTGTTTCTCTCAGCATTTTACTACCAACCTGCATCATGGCAATTCACTTAGCTGTGTAGGTGATCACTGTTAGTGGCATTGGAGTGCTGGTGACCAGCACCTTTGAATGTTACAACACACAGCTGTGGCATATGTGAAGCTGTTAATATACAGAGTGTCCCAACTATGATGCATAAATATTTTTTAAAATAAAGATGCCACGTAGCTGGACAAAACCAAGTTATTATGTTTGCCATTGCTTGAGATACTGAGAATATTCTTTGCATTCTGCCTAATTAGATCATTAGTCTTAATTATTCAACCTCAATTACTCTAATCAGATGAAAAGTGTAATGAGGAAATGTAGAACACATGAACAACTCCTGATACAGCATCCTGTGTGCAAAAAGTGCTACATATAAGTGTTCTTCCGAGCGGCAAAGAAGCTCGCGAATACACATAAATTGCCGCATGAATGGCCGCTCGAGGCTCTTTGCGTGTATTCGTGCTTTCTTCTTCACGCTCAGAAAACTTTCATGTAGCACATATTTCATGTAATTATAATATGTGAGAAGTTGATTAATAATTTACACTTAATTGTGCAATTAGGCAGAATGCAAAAAAAAGTGAGTATCTCCAGGTGATGGCAAACTTTACCTTGGTTGTCCAGATATGTAGCATTTGCATTTTTCAAACCTTTGTGTGTTGGGTGCCCCGTATAAGCCAGATTTGTTTCTCCAAGTTAATATACTGATGACATTCGATTGTGGTCTAGCAGGCAAAAATGCTAAACAGAAGAAATATTAATTTGCTCTTGGTAGGTTTGTTCAAGCAAATCAGCCAAGTTGTTACACATGAATTGCGGCATTTGTAGGTGTGTTCCGCAACACTGCAGCCCTGCAGCCTAAATAACTTTTGAGTAAAGTGCTACTACTATAATTTCTCTAAAGCATGCAGCAAGTTCAGCATTCCAGGAGGCTGGCATCAAGAGGATCTATTTATATGAATTTCATATGTGAAAATGAGTGTTTTGTTTGGATGACTGTATAAACTTATGCTTTAATTCCAGTCTTGCATGAGGGGCAGACTGGACGGGAAATTGATTTCTTTTGGCAATGTGGTACAAATGCATGGGGTAATGCTTGTATGCATACACATGCTCCCTATTCATATGCTTAGCCAAGGGTTGCCCCTGCGTGTTAAATTTTACAGGGCTCAGATTGAAGAATGTCAACTTTTGTAAAATCAACTACACCTTTTAGATCATAAGATTACAATTATTGCATACCGTCATAGTGTGGTATATGGGCTGAATGTTTTTCACTTTGTCT